>NC_091489.1:6408104-6558417 GCF_947461875.1 Haliaeetus albicilla | reverse complement strand
TCCAACAGACTCACCTCCAAAGCAAAATATCCTACCTAATGGCACAGGTGGTGTTTTTGTTTCCGTCAACGCTGCCATTTCATTTCCTCATTTCTGACTTGCTTGGTCTGCCATGCAGGCTCCTTTCATGTGCCAGCATGAGACTCCCAAGGATACCCCGGGCAGGGCTGCGTCAATTTGGGCAGAAGATGCCTCCCACGTGCTGGAGGGGTCCTGTGCAGGCAGGGGATGTTGGCTTGGGGCAGTGAAGTGCGATTGTTTGCAACTCCCTTTGCAGGAAGAGGCCCGGCTCTGCCTGCCGCTGCACACATCAGCAGAGCACCCAAAGGCTGCTCTTTTTAAGGACGTGCCACGGGCTTCTCTCTCCTCCCTCCCTCTCAGCTCGCTCCAGTGGTCACTAGCTGTGGCATCTCCAGGCAGCCAGGCCGTGCCAAAGGTTTCGGCTGTCTTCCTCTCGATGCACTTTGCTCTGGGGAGGACATTTGCCAGGCTGTCTGCATATGTGGGGCTGGTGTTAGCAAAATCAAAGCCCGCCTGGCGTTGAATCAGGCAAAGCACGGGGAGGGCAACAAGAAAGTCTTCTTCCAGGTAGGTCAGCAGCATACTTAGTATAAGCACAGCTTAGCAACGACTGAGACATCAGTGCGTTATCACCATTATTGTCATCCTAAATCCAAACCACAGCACTCTACCAGCTGCCAGGAGGAAAATTAACTTTATTCCAGCCGAAACCAGGACACAATCCGAGAGACCAACTAACGAAATACGGGCTGGGGAAGAGGGCAGCGCAGGGGATTGAAATCTGGCATGGCTGCTGGACTGCAAGGGTTGTGATGAGCAGCACCAAGTCCAGCTGGCAGACACTCACTCCTGGTGCACTGCAGGGGCCCAGCCTGGGGCCAATAACGTTTAAGCCCCTTTATGCAAAGTCCCGCAGTGGGGGAGGAAGAACCTCCTGCACTACTACAGGCTGGGGCCGATGGGCCGCCAAACAGCTTTGCAGCGGAGGATGTGGGTCCCGGTGGACACCATGAGGCAGGCCTGCACCCTTGCAGCAATGGCATTTGAAAGCATCCTGGGCTGCATTAGGAAGGGGTTTGCCATCAGGTCACGGAAGGTGATCCCTCTTCTCTGCTCAACAGTGCTGAGACCACAACTGCCGCTAAGAGCGTTGAGTTTGTGCCTCCCCAGTAAAGAGAGATGCACGGTGTCGTGGTTCAAGCTCAGTCGGTATCAAAGCACCACGAAGCCGCTCGCTCACTCCTCCCCTGCCGCGGCCCCGGTGGGATGAGGAGAAAATATAAAGAAAAGCTCGTGGGCCGAGACAAGGAGAGGGAGGGATCACTCGCCGCTTACGGTCACGGGCAAAAGACGGGCTCAACTTGGGGAAGAAACAAAATCAGTTTAATTTACTACAAATCAAACCAAAACAAGGATACTGAGAAGTAAACCCAAACCTTAGAACATCTTCCCCCCACCCCTCCCTCCTTCCCGGCTCAACTCCACTCCCGGTTTTCTCTACGTCCTCCCCCAGCGGCGCAGGGGGACGGGGAATGGGCGTTGCGGTCAGTTCGCCACACATTTGTCTCCGCCGGTCCTTCCCCCGCAGGGGGAGGACTCCTCACACTCTTCCCCTGCTCCAGCGTGGGGTCCCTCCCGGGGGAGAGAGTGCTTCACAAACTTCTCCAGCGTGAGTCCTTCCACGGGCTGCAGTCCTTCACGAACTTCTCGGGCATGGGTCCTTTCCGCGGACCGATCTTCAGTCACAGACTGCTGCAGCGCGGGCTTTCCCATGGAGTCACGGCCATCTGCGGGGGCATCCGACTGCTCCAGCGTGGGGTCCTCCATGGGCTGCAAGTGGGCATCTGCTTCCCCGCTCACCTCCACGGGCTGCAGGGGGACAGCCTGCCGTCTCACCACGGGCCGCAGGGCCGTCACCTCCTCCCCCTCCTTCTTCACTGACCTGGGTATCTGCACAGGGGTTTCTCTCACATTCCAATCTCCTCCCCCACTGTAGGTTCCCCTTCTTAAATATGTTATCCCAGAGGCGCTACCACCATCACTGATTGGGTCGGCCTTGGTCAGAGGCGGGTCCACCTTGGAGCCGGGGAATCTTCTAGGAGCTTCTCACGGGAGCCAACCCTGCAGCCCCTCCCCCGCTACCAACACCCTCCACACAAGCCCAAAACACACGGCCATACTGGCGCAAGTCCAGCAAAGGGTCACGGAGCCCACAAAGCGACTGGAGCCCCTGAGGCAGGAGGGGCTGTGAGAGGTGGGGTTGTTCACCCTGGAGGAGCGAAGGCCCCGCGGCACGCCTCTTAGCAATGCGTGAAAGAGCTGAGGGGAAAGGGTCAAGAACATAGAGTCAGACTGTCCTGAGTCCTATGCGGTGAAGGGGCAAGAGGTGATAGGCACATATTGAACTGTGGGAAATCCCACAAAAACATAAGAAAAGACTTTGTTAGTGTGAGGGTGGTCACGTACTGGATGGGGTTGCCACGGACACGTTGTGGCTTCTCCATCCTTGTAGGTATGCAGAGCTTGACAGGACTTGGCCCTGAGCATCCTCCAAAGGCTGACCGTGCTTTGAGCAGGGGCGGTTGGACTAGACGATCTCCAGAGGTCCCTTCCAACCTCAGGGATCCTGCGATTCTGTCATGGGCAGAAGACGGGTGCTGCCCAGCTGCCCCAAAGAGGGAAGAACTGGTTGGGAACATTGGAATCAAGGGCAGGCGTGGGTGTCACACCGGAGAAACAGTGGAGTTCACGACCTGACGGCAGGGAGGAAAGCGAGTAGCAGAGTACGGCCCCTGGACTTCAGGCACGCTGACTTTGGCCTAGTCAGGCAGCTGGTAGGTCGGATGCCGCGGAGGCAGCTGTGAAGCACAAAAGAGCTCAGAAGAGCTGGCAGTGCCTTAGGCACCTCATGGTCCAAGCGCAAGTATGGTCCAGCCCAGTGCACAGGAAAACAAACAGATGTCTCGGCAGACCAGCTCTGGCTAAGTGGGGTACGCAAGGCGGAGCACCAACGTCAAAAGGCAGCATCCTGGAGTTGTAAGGAGGGACGAGCTGCAAAGGAGGAATTTGGAAATAATTCCTAGGCATGTTGGGATGCTGTTAGGAAAGTCAAAGCTCAGCGTGCCTTGAGTCTTGCAAGGGGCATGAAGAGCAACAGGCAGCAAGCATCAAGAGCAAGATCGACCCCTGCAAGAGTAGCCGAAGGGTGACGGAGGAAGAAGCGGGCCCACTGCTGACTGGGGTGGCTGATTTCCTGAAGAGTGGACAGAGAGCAGTCTGGGGGGAGCCCATGCCTTCTCTCTGTCACTCTTTACGTACAAGTTCTCCCGGGCCGATGTGCCCTCTGAAAGAGTTGAAGGAAGGAGGCGGGGCCCTCCCAGCAGTGGCTGGGCTTCAAATCAAGGACTGCCTGACAAAAGTCAACCCATACAAGCCAGGTGACGTGCTCCAGGGCAGCAGTGCTGTAAGGGGAGACGCAGACCAGCTGGAGGACGGGGCCACAGGAGCCTCATGGCACTCAGGAAGGTCAGATGGCAAGTCCTGCACCGGGAAGGGAAGAACCTCTTGCTTAAGTACGGACAGGGGACTGAACTATGCTACGATCTTAGAGCCCTTGAACCTCCTCTGGGCAGATGTGCCGGCGGGGGCAGGGTCAGCCTTGGGGAGAGGCATGGAGGGTGGACGGACAGGCCTCATCTTCCTGGCCAAAGAGACTGGGCTGTGGTGAGGAGCTCTCCGGAATGCTCCGTGGAGGGAAAGAAAGGGTTGCCGAAAACATGTCCCCAGCGGCTGGGACTCATCCCTGGGTCCCAGGCAATATGTCCCCTCATGGCATTGGTGCTTCAGCATGCCTTCTTTCCCATGCCCCACAGGCCTCCTCAGCTTGCAGCACAACCCAGCACCACTGGAGGTGTAGGGAAACTTCCCCCAGTTCCCCAGCGAGCGAGGGCTGGCAGGACCCCGCAGTGCTATGCGCCTGGGGATGCTCAGGGAGGGGATGTGCTCAGAAGGGCCCTGGGTGCAAAACCAGCTCTCAGACTACATCAAGGAGGTGATGCACTTCCCTGCCCTGCAGCCACGGAGGAGCTGGGACGCGCCCCAGGAGGGCAAGGGAATGCCTTCAGTAGCCAAGCTTCCTGGGATAGACTCTCCCTACCCATGGCGAGTCACGCTCTAATTTTGGGTTGGCCGTGTGTCAGCCTCTTGGCGTGAGGCCAAGCCGGGAGCGCGTGCTGTCGGCGGGCCGTGTCCCATGCAGGGCTGAATTCCCCTGCAGCCAGAGCGGTTCCATCCCTGCCCCGGGAAAACCATGTCCGAGCACTGCGCTTGTACCCAAGTACACAGCTCCAGGGAGACCCAAGGGCCATTGCCCTCAGCGTGACCTTCTTGCCAGCGCTCCCACAGCTCAGGGGTGGTCGCAGGATGGTCAGCATGTTTTGGAAAAGTGGCCAGGCCTTTGTGTCTCCTGCAGGTCAGTGTCCAAAGTGTGCGACCAAAGTGCATGGTGGAGAGTGGGAGGAACGAGGCGCTGTCCTGAGCCCCAACACACCCCTTTGTTAGTGAGGACGGACCCGACTCCACAGGGCTTGTTGAGGAATCGGGTGGTGCGGGAGGGCAAAGTTTTCCTTCCGCAAGACTGCTGACGGCGCTGGTGGGGGACTCCCGGAGGCTGCCACGAGAGGGGACGACTTTGCCAAACAAACTGTCAAGTGTCTCCCCAGAAGGAGAAGCTTTGCTTGGGTGAAGGCACTTGAAAACAGTAGGGTAGCCCACCTGCCAATCGGGTCAATGACCAGTGACCTCTGGAGCGAGCGTGGAGGCAGTCAGGGTGGGAGAAGGATGCGGCATGTCCTCAGGCACAGGAGCCTTTGGGCACCCAGAGGAGGACTGCACTGGCGGGAGGATATGCGCACATGCAAGGAGGGTTGTAAACAAGCTCACCAGATTTCCCCAGACCGGTGTCCCCTGTCGGCATGGACCCCTCCAGCACTCGGGGGCACATCTTCTGCCTGTACTGATGTGTTCCTGCCCAGGAGATCCTTGGGCCTCTCATCCTGGTATTTGACAGGAGCCTCTGTGGCCTCATGGGCGTGTCAGAAATGAGGAAGCGAAATGGCAGCGTTGACGGAAAGCAAAACACAACCTGTGCCATTAGGTAGGATATTTTGCTTTGGCGGTGAATCTGTTGGAAAATTACTGCCCGCGCGCAGTGACTGTGGGCCTGGGGCGGTGCAGGAGCAGTATAAAAGTGGGCCCTTCTCCTCTCTCTCTCATCCGTTCCTGTCGCCTCCATCTCCTTGGGAACAAGGTGAGTCTGGAGCCCTTTCTCCTCCTCGTCGTCCTCCTCCTCTGTCATTTCTCAGCACATACCTGCCTCTTTGTCCCATGCTGGGTCTCAGAGCTGCTTGCCATGGGAGAGGGAAGGGGGCAGAAGTTACAGTATGGAGAGTGGTTGGGGTCTTGGCTGGGGTGTCTATTGAGCCATGGGCTAGGCGGGGACCTCCCTGGGCTTAGTCGCTCCTGGCAGGGCTCTTTTGGGATGAGGGGAAGGAGAAACCCGTGGACGTCTCTACAGCACCTCTGGCTCTCGCCTCCAGTGTGTGATTTGGCTCCCTTGTGGTGCGGTGACAGGCTGCTCCTCACCCATCTCCCCTGCTCTGCTTCCCCCTGCCCTTTCACCCAGGTGCACCTCCGGACCCACGACATGTCCTGCTACAACCAGTGCCTGCCCTGCCAGCCCTGCGGCCCGACCCCGCTGGCCAACAGCTGCAATGAGCCCTGTGTCAGGCAGTGCCAGGACTCCACCGTCGTCATCCAGCCCTCCCCCGTGGTGGTGACCCTGCCCGGCCCCATCCTCAGCTCCTTCCCACAGAACACCGCCGTGGGATCCTCCACCTCCGCTGCCGTTGGCAGCATCCTCAGCTCTGAGGGAGTGCCCATCTCCTCCGGGGGCTTTGGCCTCTCCGGCTTTGGCAGCCGCTACTGCGGCAGGAGGTGCCTTCCCTGCTAAATCTGATGGTGATGGCGCTGGGCAAGGCCACCAGGGACCCAGGAGACGGAACCGCACTGGGGACGGAGCATCGGCTTGTTGCTTTCAGACAGGCTGAGCAACCCCAGCACCCCTTGCAACAGGACGGGGCCAGCCTCAGCTCTGAGAAAGCACAGCCCTTGCCTGCCTTTCCCCTCTTCCGCTCTCTCCTTTCCCTCCCGTCTCCTTGTTCTCTTGTGCTCCCCTGGGCTGTGAGCCCCACAAAGCCAGCCTAGAGAAGACCTGCTGACCCTGCAGCCTCTGTGGGGCAGGCAGATGGACACCTGGAAGGATCTCCACCACAGCCATGGGGTGCAGATTCTTTTCTGCCCCTGGTGCTCTGGGGTCTTTGACTCAGACCGACCCCGTCTCCCTCTTTTGACTCATTAAAGTTCTGCTGCATCCCAGCCCATGCCTTCGTCTCATCCTTTCCTCTCCAGATGCTGTCTCAAGATGCCCAGGGAGAGAGATGTTGCTCGGGGGTGGTTCTGCGAGGGGGTTGTTGGGGATGCTTGTGCCGTGATTTTCAACAGAGGCTTGCACTGAAGACGCTTAGTCATGCTCAGGTTGACCCTCTGCCTTTTGAACTTCCCTGCCTATCTGGGGCTGGATAGGATGACCCGATGCAGTCTAATGACCATAGCTACTCCAAAGATGATTTTAGGGCTCCCACCAAAGCATTCTCTTCTCCACGCTCAGCAAGTCCTGCACCCTCAGCCTCTCCTCCCCAGCCAAGTGCTCAAGCCCTCTCACCATCCTGGCCACCCTCTGCTGAACTCGCTCCACTTGCTCAAGGTCTTCCTTGCATTGCAGCCCAAAACTCAACACAGCTTTCTACACGCCGTCAGGTGAGCGCCGAGCAGAGTGGGCTTGTCGCTCCCATCGATCTCCTGGCTGTGCTCCTGCTCATATAGCCCAGGTTGTTGGTGACAGTCCTTGGTGTCCAGGAACAGTGCTGGGAGTCGCACCCGTTTTGATGGTGTTACTGCAAGAGCACCTTTCCCTGGCCCCGCTTTTGGGCTGCTGCTTGCCAGGGGTAGAAGCACGTGTGGAGAGACAGGGCCGCTTGCTACCAAGTTTAGCTGCTGATCAGGGCTCTGGGTGGACATGTATCATCTTGCCCAGCGGTGTCCTGCAGCAGTTCAGCAGCTCCCCTTTCTCAGCTGCAAGTCTTTCTGCAGCCTTTGCTGCTGGTCACCGCACCGCTTTGGAGAGCTCCCAGACAGCCCTTTGAGACGCTCAGCCCACACCCGCTGCCTCTCTTCCTGCCCTGAGTCTCTCCCTGCCTCCCTGTCTCCAGAAACTTTCCCAGGAAGCCCTGGGCACAGACAGCGAAGGAGCAGGGCAAGCAGGACATGCGCTGCCTGTGGGCCTGTGTGGTCCGTTGACCTCAACCAGCCCTAAGCACTCACCAGCTGTTTTCTCCGTCTGCTGTCCGAGTGGGATGGGGCAAGAATTGGGAAGAGAAGGACTCCAAAAAACCCTTGGGGTCAAGATCAGGACAGTTTAAGTGGGGAAGGGAAAAAAGGAGAAAAAAACCCAAGTGATGCAAAGGCAATCACCCACCACCTAGCACCAGCAGACTGATGCCCAGCCAGTCTGCGAAGGACAGCTACTTTGGAAAGACTGCCCACAGTCTCATTGCTGAGCATGATGTTATATGGCATGGAGTAGCCCTTTGGTCAATTCAGGTCAGCTGTCCTGGCTGTGTCCCCTCTCGGCTGCTTGCCCACCACTAGCCTTCACTGCAGGGGTGCAGACTGGGGAAGAGGGATGGCCTTGAAGCTGTGCAAGCACTGCAGTGTTTTCTGCACTGGTTTACCCTTACATTTAAAACACAGCACCACAGAGGCTGCTATGAAGAAAATTACCTCCATCCCAGCCAGCGCCAGTACGGCCTGGTTCCCCCATTCCCTCTCCTATTGTCCTCTGGGGCCATTTTTGTACTCGAGCCTCCTCCCCTGGAACAGTGGCAGCCAGGCCAAGAGGAATTGCCGCCCCTCGTCTCGCCTCTCTTCTTCTCCCCTCTTGTCCGCTTCCCAGGAGCCTGTGGGGCTGCTGCCCTCCCAGCGCCTTCCACAGCTCAGGCTCCTCAGCTGAGGTCAAGCAGTGTCCATGTGCCCCTTCCGCAGCACGTGCACTGAGGCCAAGAGGACACGTCTGGGCAGAGGCTCAGCAAAGCCGGGCCTGATGGCCAGGGGCTCTGGTGGAGTCGTGGATGCCTTCCTCACCTGCAACTGGCAGTGCCCCAAGGGCACTTTGGCTGCATCCAAGGAGTTATAGTCAACAGCTCAATCTCCAGGTGGAAACCAGCGACGAGTGGTGTCCTTCAGGGGTCTGTACTGGGACCCATACTATTTCATACCTTCATCAATGACATAGATAGCGGGACTGAGTGCACCCTCAGCAAGTTTGTGCGTGACACCAAGCTGAGGGGTGCAACTGTTACGCTTGAGGGGAGGCATGCAATCCGGAGGGATCCTGACATGCGTGAGGAATGGTCCCATGTGAAACTGAGGAACTTCAACAAGGCCAAGTGCAAGGGCCTGCGCCTGCGTTGGGGCAATCCCTTGTATCAACTCTATCAATACAGACTGAAGGATGAATGGTTGAGAGCAGCCCTGCAGAGAAGGACTCTGGGGTACTGGAGGCTGAAGAATTGGACATGAGCCAGCAATGGGTGCTTGCAGCCCAGAAAGCCACTCGTGGCCTGGGCTGCACAAAAAGAAGTGTGGCCAAGCAGGCTGAGGGTGGAGAATCTCTGCTTCTAGTCTGCTCTCGTTAGACCCCACCTGGAGCAATGCACCCAGCCTGGGGTCCCCAGTACAAAAAAGACAGGGACCTCTGAGAGCAGCTCCAGAGATGGACTGCAAAAACGGTAAGGGGGCTATATGACCCCTCTTATGAAGAAAGGCTGAGGGAGTTGGAGCTGCTCAGCCCGCAGCAGAGAAGGCTATGGGGAGACCTTATTGCAGGCTCTCCAGATATAAAGGGGACTCGCAAGAAAGTCGGAGAGGGGCTTTTTCTCAAGGCCTGCAGCGATAGGACAAGGAGCAACAGTTTTAAACTGAAATAGGGTAGATGTAGATTGGACAAAAGGAAGAATTTTATGATGACGAAGGTGGTGAGGCACTGGAAAAGGTTGCCCAGAGAATGATGGGATGCCCCATTGTTGGAAGTGTTCAAAGACGGGTTCAACGGAACTTTGAGTAACGTGATCTAGTGACAGATGTCCCTGCCCATGGCAGCGGGGTTCGACTGGATGATCTTTCAAGGTCTCTTCCAACCACAACCATTCTCTGATTCTATGGTAAGATGGTTCGACGATAAGGCAGCGCACTGCACTGTGTCCCTCCCTTTGAGAATGCGAAGGTTAGGATGGGTTCTCCTGGGCTCTCCTGGGAAGCTAGTGCGTACGTCTTGTCAAAACCACGTTCCCTCCTGACTACTTGCATCACAGCGTTGAGTTTACGAGGAAAAACAAAAGGTGTGCACAACAAAGTCGACGGTAGTCACTGAACTATGTTGGGTAATTCTATCCCGGTCCAAAGAGGCATACTCGATGCAAGCCTCTGTTGACAATCAGTGCAAAACCGCCCCGAACGACCCCCTCCCGGAACCACTCCTGAGCAACAGCTCTCCGCCTGGCCATCTTGGGAGAGCATCTGCAGGGGAAAGGATGACACAGAGGCAGGGGCTGTGATGCAGAAGAACTTTAATGAGTCAAAAGAGGGAAACGAGGTCGATCCAAGGGGAGGCCTCAGTGCAGGGAGCAGCTTTAGCAGGGAAGGCACCTCGTGCCGCAGTAGCGGCTGCCAAAGCCGGAGAGGCCAAAGCCCCCGGAGGAGATGGGCACTCCCTCAGAGCTGAGGATGCTGCCAACGGCAGCGGAGGTGGAGGATCCCACGGCGGTGTTCTGTGGGAAGGAGCTGAGGATGGGGCCGGGCAGGGTCACCACCACGGGGGAGGGCTGGATGACGACGGTGGAGTCCTGGCACTGCCTGACACAGGGCTCATTGCAGCTGTTGGCCAGCGGGGTCGGGCCGCAGGGCTGGCAGGGCAGGCACTGGTTGTAGCAGGACATGTCGTGGGTCCGGAGGTGCACCTGGGAGAGAGGGCAGGGGGAACAGACCACAAGGTTTGGGTGAGGAGCAGCCTGTCACCCCACCATGAGGGAGACAAGGCACGAGCTGGAGGCAAGAGCCCATAGCTCACCTCAGCCAAGCCCCAGCCTGTCTCCATGCCACACTTTCAGCCCCCTTCCCTCTCCCGTGATTAAGTAGCCCCACGACCCAGCATAAGATAGGGTGTGTGCTGAGAAATGCTGGAGGAGGATGCGGAGTAGGAGTTAGGCCTTCGTACTCACCTTGTTCCCAAGGAGATGGAGGCGAGAGGAGTGGATGAGAGAGTGAGGAGAAGGGCCCACTTTTATACTGCTCCTGCACCGCCCCAGGCCCACAGTCACTGCACGCGGGCAGTAATTTTCCAACAGACTCACCTCCAAAGCAAAATATCCTACCTAATGGCACAGGTGGTGTTTTTGTTTCCGTCAACGCTGCCATTTCATTTCCTCATTTCTGACTTGCTTGGTCTGCCATGCAGGCTCCTTTCATGTGCCAGCATGAGACTCCCAAGGATACCCCGGGCAGGGCTGCGTCAATTTGGGCAGAAGATGCCTCCCACGTGCTGGAGGGGTCCTGTGCAGGCAGGGGATGTTGGCTTGGGGCAGTGAAGTGCGATTGTTTGCAACTCCCTTTGCAGGAAGAGGCCCGGCTCTGCCTGCCGCTGCACACATCAGCAGAGCACCCAAAGGCTGCTCTTTTTAAGGACGTGCCACGGGCTTCTCTCTCCTCCCTCCCTCTCAGCTCGCTCCAGTGGTCACTAGCTGTGGCATCTCCAGGCAGCCAGGCCGTGCCAAAGGTTTCGGCTGTCTTCCTCTCGATGCACTTTGCTCTGGGGAGGACATTTGCCAGGCTGTCTGCATATGTGGGGCTGGTGTTAGCAAAATCAAAGCCCGCCTGGCGTTGAATCAGGCAAAGCACGGGGAGGGCAACAAGAAAGTCTTCTTCCAGGTAGGTCAGCAGCATACTTAGTATAAGCACAGCTTAGCAACGACTGAGACATCAGTGCGTTATCACCATTATTGTCATCCTAAATCCAAACCACAGCACTCTACCAGCTGCCAGGAGGAAAATTAACTTTATTCCAGCCGAAACCAGGACACAATCCGAGAGACCAACTAACGAAATACGGGCTGGGGAAGAGGGCAGCGCAGGGGATTGAAATCTGGCATGGCTGCTGGACTGCAAGGGTTGTGATGAGCAGCACCAAGTCCAGCTGGCAGACACTCACTCCTGGTGCACTGCAGGGGCCCAGCCTGGGGCCAATAACGTTTAAGCCCCTTTATGCAAAGTCCCGCAGTGGGGGAGGAAGAACCTCCTGCACTACTACAGGCTGGGGCCGATGGGCCGCCAAACAGCTTTGCAGCGGAGGATGTGGGTCCCGGTGGACACCATGAGGCAGGCCTGCACCCTTGCAGCAATGGCATTTGAAAGCATCCTGGGCTGCATTAGGAAGGGGTTTGCCATCAGGTCACGGAAGGTGATCCCTCTTCTCTGCTCAACAGTGCTGAGACCACAACTGCCGCTAAGAGCGTTGAGTTTGTGCCTCCCCAGTAAAGAGAGATGCACGGTGTCGTGGTTCAAGCTCAGTCGGTATCAAAGCACCACGAAGCCGCTCGCTCACTCCTCCCCTGCCGCGGCCCCGGTGGGATGAGGAGAAAATATAAAGAAAAGCTCGTGGGCCGAGACAAGGAGAGGGAGGGATCACTCGCCGCTTACGGTCACGGGCAAAAGACGGGCTCAACTTGGGGAAGAAACAAAATCAGTTTAATTTACTACAAATCAAACCAAAACAAGGATACTGAGAAGTAAACCCAAACCTTAGAACATCTTCCCCCCACCCCTCCCTCCTTCCCGGCTCAACTCCACTCCCGGTTTTCTCTACGTCCTCCCCCAGCGGCGCAGGGGGACGGGGAATGGGCGTTGCGGTCAGTTCGCCACACATTTGTCTCCGCCGGTCCTTCCCCCGCAGGGGGAGGACTCCTCACACTCTTCCCCTGCTCCAGCGTGGGGTCCCTCCCGGGGGAGAGAGTGCTTCACAAACTTCTCCAGCGTGAGTCCTTCCACGGGCTGCAGTCCTTCACGAACTTCTCGGGCATGGGTCCTTTCCGCGGACCGATCTTCAGTCACAGACTGCTGCAGCGCGGGCTTTCCCATGGAGTCACGGCCATCTGCGGGGGCATCCGACTGCTCCAGCGTGGGGTCCTCCATGGGCTGCAAGTGGGCATCTGCTTCCCCGCTCACCTCCACGGGCTGCAGGGGGACAGCCTGCCGTCTCACCACGGGCCGCAGGGCCGTCACCTCCTCCCCCTCCTTCTTCACTGACCTGGGTATCTGCACAGGGGTTTCTCTCACATTCCAATCTCCTCCCCCACTGTAGGTTCCCCTTCTTAAATATGTTATCCCAGAGGCGCTACCACCATCACTGATTGGGTCGGCCTTGGTCAGAGGCGGGTCCACCTTGGAGCCGGGGAATCTTCTAGGAGCTTCTCACGGGAGCCAACCCTGCAGCCCCTCCCCCGCTACCAACACCCTCCACACAAGCCCAAAACACACGGCCATACTGGCGCAAGTCCAGCAAAGGGTCACGGAGCCCACAAAGCGACTGGAGCCCCTGAGGCAGGAGGGGCTGTGAGAGGTGGGGTTGTTCACCCTGGAGGAGCCAAGGCCCCGCGGCACGCCTCTTAGCAATGCGTGAAAGAGCTGAGGGGAAAGGGTCAAGAACATAGAGTCAGACTGTCCTGAGTCCTATGCGGTGAAGGGGCAAGAGGTGATAGGCACATATTGAACTGTGGGAAATCCCACAAAAACATAAGAAAAGACTTTGTTAGTGTGAGGGTGGTCACGTACTGGATGGGGTTGCCACGGACACGTTGTGGCTTCTCCATCCTTGTAGGTATGCAGAGCTTGACAGGACTTGGCCCTGAGCATCCTCCAAAGGCTGACCGTGCTTTGAGCAGGGGCGGTTGGACTAGACGATCTCCAGAGGTCCCTTCCAACCTCAGGGATCCTGCGATTCTGTCATGGGCAGAAGACGGGTGCTGCCCAGCTGCCCCAAAGAGGGAAGAACTGGTTGGGAACATTGGAATCAAGGGCAGGCGTGGGTGTCACACCGGAGAAACAGTGGAGTTCACGACCTGACGGCAGGGAGGAAAGCGAGTAGCAGAGTACGGCCCCTGGACTTCAGGCACGCTGACTTTGGCCTAGTCAGGCAGCTGGTAGGTCGGATGCCGCGGAGGCAGCTGTGAAGCACAAAAGAGCTCAGAAGAGCTGGCAGTGCCTTAGGCACCTCATGGTCCAAGCGCAAGTATGGTCCAGCCCAGTGCACAGGAAAACAAACAGATGTCTCGGCAGACCAGCTCTGGCTAAGTGGGGTACGCAAGGCGGAGCACCAACGTCAAAAGGCAGCATCCTGGAGTTGTAAGGAGGGACGAGCTGCAAAGGAGGAATTTGGAAATAATTCCTAGGCATGTTGGGATGCTGTTAGGAAAGTCAAAGCTCAGTGTGCCTTGAGTCTTGCAAGGGGCATGAAGAGCAACAGGCAGCAAGCATCAAGAGCAAGATCGACCCCTGCAAGAGTAGCCGAAGGGTGACGGAGGAAGAAGCGGGCCCACTGCTGACTGGGGTGGCTGATTTCCTGAAGAGTGGACAGAGAGCAGTCTGGGGGGAGCCCATGCCTTCTCTCTGTCACTCTTTACGTACAAGTTCTCCCGGGCCGATGTGCCCTCTGAAAGAGTTGAAGGAAGGAGGCGGGGCCCTCCCAGCAGTGGCTGGGCTTCAAATCAAGGACTGCCTGACAAAAGTCAACCCATACAAGCCAGGTGACGTGCTCCAGGGCAGCAGTGCTGTAAGGGGAGACGCAGACCAGCTGGAGGACGGGGCCACAGGAGCCTCATGGCACTCAGGAAGGTCAGATGGCAAGTCCTGCACCGGGAAGGGAAGAACCTCTTGCTTAAGTACGGACAGGGGACTGAACTATGCTACGATCTTAGAGCCCTTGAACCTCCTCTGGGCAGATGTGCCGGCGGGGGCAGGGTCAGCCTTGGGGAGAGGCATGGAGGGTGGACGGACAGGCCTCATCTTCCTGGCCAAAGAGACTGGGCTGTGGTGAGGAGCTCTCCGGAATGCTCCGTGGAGGGAAAGAAAGGGTTGCCGAAAACATGTCCCCAGCGGCTGGGACTCATCCCTGGGTCCCAGGCAATATGTCCCCTCATGGCATTGGTGCTTCAGCATGCCTTCTTTCCCATGCCCCACAGGCCTCCTCAGCTTGCAGCACAACCCAGCACCACTGGAGGTGTAGGGAAACTTCCCCCAGTTCCCCAGCGAGCGAGGGCTGGCAGGACCCCGCAGTGCTATGCGCCTGGGGATGCTCAGGGAGGGGATGTGCTCAGAAGGGCCCTGGGTGCAAAACCAGCTCTCAGACTACATCAAGGAGGTGATGCACTTCCCTGCCCTGCAGCCACGGAGGAGCTGGGACGCGCCCCAGGAGGGCAAGGGAATGCCTTCAGTAGCCAAGCTTCCTGGGATAGACTCTCCCTACCCATGGCGAGTCACGCTCTAATTTTGGGTTGGCCGTGTGTCAGCCTCTTGGCGTGAGGCCAAGCCGGGAGCGCGTGCTGTCGGCGGGCCGTGTCCCATGCAGGGCTGAATTCCCCTGCAGCCAGGGCGGTTCCATCCCTGCCCTGGGAAAACCATGTCCGAGCACTGCGCTTGTACCCAAGTACACAGCTCCAGGGAGACCCAAGGGCCATTGCCCTCAGCGTGACCTTCTTGCCAGCGCTCCCACAGCTCAGGGGTGGTCGCAGGATGGTCAGCATGTTTTGGAAAAGTGGCCAGGCCTTTGTGTCTCCTGCAGGTCAGTGTCCAAAGTGTGCGACCAAAGTGCATGGTGGAGAGTGGGAGGAACGAGGCGCTGTCCTGAACCCCAACACACCCCTTTGTTAGTGAGGACGGACCCGACTCCACAGGGCTTGTTGAGGAATCGGGTGGTGCGGGAGGGCAAAGTTTTCCTTCCGCAAGACTGCTGACGGCGCTGGTGGGGGACTCCCGGAGGCTGCCACAAGAGGGGACGACTTTGCCGAACAAACTGTCAAGTGTCTCCCCAGAAGGAGAAGCTTTGCTTGGGTGAAGGCACTTGAAAACAGTAGGGTAGCCCACCTGCCAATCGGGTCAATGACCAGTGACCTCTGGAGCGAGCGTGGAGGCAGTCAGGGTGGGAGAAGGATGCGGCATGTCCTCAGGCACAGGAGCCTTTGGGCACCCAGAGGAGGACTGCACTGGCGGGAGGATATGCGCACATGCAAGGAGGGTTGTAAACAAGCTCACCAGATTTCCCCAGACCGGTGTCCCCTGTCGGCATGGACCCCTCCAGCACTCGGGGGCACATCTTCTGCCTGTACTGATGTGTTCCTGCCCAGGAGATCCTTGGGCCTCTCATCCTGGTATTTGACAGGAGCCTCTGTGGCCTCATGGGCGTGTCAGAAATGAGGAAGCGAAATGGCAGCGTTGACGGAAAGCAAAACACAACCTGTGCCATTAGGTAGGATATTTTGCTTTGGCGGTGAATCTGTTGGAAAATTACTGCCCGCGCGCAGTGACTGTGGGCCTGGGGCGGTGCAGGAGCAGTATAAAAGTGGGCCCTTCTCCTCTCTCTCTCATCCGTTCCTGTCGCCTCCATCTCCTTGGGAACAAGGTGAGTCTGGAGCCCTTTCTCCTCCTCGTCGTCCTCCTCCTCTGTCATTTCTCAGCACATACCTGCCTCTTTGTCCCGTGCTGGGTCTCAGAGCTGCTTGCCATGGGAGAGGGAAGGGGGCAGAAGTTACAGTATGGAGAGTGGTTGGGGTCTTGGCTGGGGTGTCTATTGAGCCATGGGCTAGGCGGGGACCTCCCTGGGCTTAGTCGCTCCTGGCAGGGCTCTTTTGGGATGAGGGGAAGGAGAAACCCGTGGACGTCTCTACAGCGCCTCTGGCTCTCGCCTCCAGTGTGTGATTTGGCTCCCTTGTGGTGCGGTGACAGGCTGCTCCTCACCCATCTCCCCTGCTCTGCTTCCCCCTGCCCTTTCACCCAGGTGCACCTCCGGACCCACGACATGTCCTGCTACAACCAGTGCCTGCCCTGCCAGCCCTGCGGCCCGACCCCGCTGGCCAACAGCTGCAATGAGCCCTGTGTCAGGCAGTGCCAGGACTCCACCGTCGTCATCCAGCCCTCCCCCGTGGTGGTGACCCTGCCCGGCCCCATCCTCAGCTCCTTCCCACAGAACACCGCCGTGGGATCCTCCACCTCCGCTGCCGTTGGCAGCATCCTCAGCTCTGAGGGAGTGCCCATCTCCTCTGGGGGCTTTGGCCTCTCCGGCTTTGGCAGCCGCTACTGCGGCAGGAGGTGCCTTCCCTGCTAAATCTGATGGTGATGGTGCTGGGCAAGGCCACCAGGGACCCAGGAGACGGAACCGCACTGGGGACGGAGCATCGGCTTGTTGCTTTCAGACAGGCTGAGCAACCCCAGCACCCCTTGCAACAGGACGGGGCCAGCCTCAGCTCTGAGAAAGCACAGCCCTTGCCTGCCTTTCCCCTCTTCCGCTCTCTCCTTTCCCTCCCGTCTCCTTGTTCTCTTGTGCTCCCCTGGGCTGTGAGCCCCACAAAGCCAGCCTAGAGAAGACCTGCTGACCCTGCAGCCTCTGTGGGGCAGGCAGATGGACACCTGGAAGGATCTCCACCACAGCCATGGGGTGCAGATTCTTTTCTGCCCCTGGTGCTCTGGGGTCTTTGACTCAGACCGACCCCGTCTCCCTCTTTTGACTCATTAAAGTTCTGCTGCATCCCAGCCCATGCCTTCGTCTCATCCTTTCCTCTCCAGATGCTGTCTCAAGATGCCCAGGGAGAGAGATGTTGCTCGGGGGTGGTTCTGCGAGGGGGTTGTTGGGGATGCTTGTGCCGTGATTTTCAACAGAGGCTTGCACTGAAGACGCTTAGTCATGCTCAGGTTGACCCTCTGCCTTTTGAACTTCCCTGCCTATCTGGGGCTGGATAGGATGACCCGATGCAGTCTAATGACCATAGCTACTCCAAAGATGATTTTAGGGCTCCCACCAAAGCATTCTCTTCTCCACGCTCAGCAAGTCCTGCACCCTCAGCCTCTCCTCCCCAGCCAAGTGCTCAAGCCCTCTCACCATCCTGGCCACCCTCCGCTGAACTCGCTCCACTTGCTCAAGGTCTTCCTTGCATTGCAGCCCAAAACTCAACACAGCTTTCTACACGCCGTCAGGTGAGCGCCGAGCAGAGTGGGCTTGTCGCTCCCATCGATCTCCTGGCTGTGCTCCTGCTCATATAGCCCAGGTTGTTGGTGACAGTCCTTGGTGTCCAGGAACAGTGCTGGGAGTCGCACCCGTTTTGATGGTGTTACTGCAAGAGCACCTTTCCCTGGCCCCGCTTTTGGGCTGCTGCTTGCCAGGGGTAGAAGCACGTGTGGAGAGACAGGGCCGCTTGCTACCAAGTTTAGCTGCTGATCAGGGCTCTGGGTGGACATGTATCATCTTGCCCAGCGGTGTCCTGCAGCAGTTCAGCAGCTCCCCTTTCTCAGCTGCAAGTCTTTCTGCAGCCTTTGCTGCTGGTCACCGCACCGCTTTGGAGAGCTCCCAGACAGCCCTTTGAGACGCTCAGCCCACACCCGCTGCCTCTCTTCCTGCCCTGAGTCTCTCCCTGCCTCCCTGTCTCCAGAAACTTTCCCAGGAAGCCCTGGGCACAGACAGCGAAGGAGCAGGGCAAGCAGGACATGCGCTGCCTGTGGGCCTGTGTGGTCCGTTGACCTCAACCAGCCCTAAGCACTCACCAGCTGTTTTCTCCGTCTGCTGTCCGAGTGGGATGGGGCAAGAATTGGGAAGAGAAGGACTCCAAAAAACCCTTGGGGTCAAGATCAGGACAGTTTAAGTGGGGAAGGGAAAAAAGGAGAAAAAAACCCAAGTGATGCAAAGGCAATCACCCACCACCTAGCACCAGCAGACTGATGCCCAGCCAGTCTGCGAAGGACAGCTACTTTGGAAAGACTGCCCACAGTCTCATTGCTGAGCATGATGTTATATGGCATGGAGTAGCCCTTTGGTCAATTCAGGTCAGCTGTCCTGGCTGTGTCCCCTCTCGGCTGCTTGCCCACCACTAGCCTTCACTGCAGGGGTGCAGACTGGGGAAGAGGGATGGCCTTGAAGCTGTGCAAGCACTGCAGTGTTTTCTGCACTGGTTTACCCTTACATTTAAAACACAGCACCACAGAGGCTGCTATGAAGAAAATTACCTCCATCCCAGCCAGCGCCAGTACGGCCTGGTTCCCCCATTCCCTCTCCTATTGTCCTCTGGGGCCATTTTTGTACTCGAGCCTCCTCCCCTGGAACAGTGGCAGCCAGGCCAAGAGGAATTGCCGCCCCTCGTCTCGCCTCTCTTCTTCTCCCCTCTTGTCCGCTTCCCAGGAGCCTGTGGGGCTGCTGCCCTCCCAGCGCCTTCCACAGCTCAGGCTCCTCAGCTGAGGTCAAGCAGTGTCCATGTGCCCCTTCCGCAGCACGTGCACTGAGGCCAAGAGGACACGTCTGGGCAGAGGCTCAGCAAAGCCGGGCCTGATGGCCAGGGGCTCTGGTGGAGTCGTGGATGCCTTCCTCACCTGCAACTGGCAGTGCCCCAAGGGCACTTTGGCTGCATCCAAGGAGTTATAGTCAACAGCTCAATCTCCAGGTGGAAACCAGCGACGAGTGGTGTCCTTCAGGGGTCTGTACTGGGACCCATACTATTTCATACCTTCATCAATGACATAGATAGCGGGACTGAGTGCACCCTCAGCAAGTTTGTGCGTGACACCAAGCTGAGGGGTGCAACTGTTACGCTTGAGGGGAGGCATGCAATCCGGAGGGATCCTGACATGCGTGAGGAATGGTCCCATGTGAAACTGAGGAACTTCAACAAGGCCAAGTGCAAGGGCCTGCGCCTGCGTTGGGGCAATCCCTTGTATCAACTCTATCAATACAGACTGAAGGATGAATGGTTGAGAGCAGCCCTGCAGAGAAGGACTCTGGGGTACTGGAGGCTGAAGAATTGGACATGAGCCAGCAATGGGTGCTTGCAGCCCAGAAAGCCACTCGTGGCCTGGGCTGCACAAAAAGAAGTGTGGCCAAGCAGGCTGAGGGTGGAGAATCTCTGCTTCTAGTCTGCTCTCGTTAGACCCCACCTGGAGCAATGCACCCAGCCTGGGGTCCCCAGTACAAAAAAGACAGGGACCTCTGAGAGCAGCTCCAGAGATGGACTGCAAAAACGGTAAGGGGGCTATATGACCCCTCTTATGAAGAAAGGCTGAGGGAGTTGGAGCTGCTCAGCCCGCAGCAGAGAAGGCTATGGGGAGACCTTATTGCAGGCTCTCCAGATATAAAGGGGACTCGCAAGAAAGTCGGAGAGGGACTTTTTCTCAAGGCCTGCAGCGATAGGACAAGGAGCAACAGTTTTAAACTGAAATAGGGTAGATGTAGATTGGACAAAAGGAAGAATTTTATGATGATGAAGGTGGTGAGGCACTGGAAAAGGTTGCCCAGAGAATGATGGGATGCCCCATTGTTGGAAGTGTTCAAAGACGGGTTCAACGGAACTTTGAGTAACGTGATCTAGTGACAGGTGTCCCTGCCCATGGCAGCGGGGTTCGACTGGATGATCTTTCAAGGTCTCTTCCAACCACAACCATTCTCTGATTCTATGGTAAGATGGTTCGACGATAAGGCAGCGCACTGCACTGTGTCCCTCCCTTTGAGAATGCGAAGGTTAGGATGGGTTCTCCTGGGCTCTCCTGGGAAGCTAGTGCGTACGTCTTGTCAAAACCACGTTCCCTCCTGACTACTTGCATCACAGCGTTGAGTTTACGAGGAAAAACAAAAGGTGTGCACAACAAAGTCGACGGTAGTCACTGAACTATGTTGGGTAATTCTATCCCGGTCCAAAGAGGCATACTCGATGCAAGCCTCTGTTGACAATCAGTGCAAAACCGCCCCGAACGACCCCCTCCCGGAACCACTCCTGAGCAACAGCTCTCCGCCTGGCCATCTTGGGAGAGCATCTGCAGGGGAAAGGATGACACAGAGGCAGGGGCTGTGATGCAGAAGAACTTTAATGAGTCAAAAGAGGGAAACGAGGTCGATCCAAGGGGAGGCCTCAGTGCAGGGAGCAGCTTTAGCAGGGAAGGCACCTCGTGCCGCAGTAGCGGCTGCCAAAGCCAGAGAGGCCAAAGCCCCCGGAGGAGATGGGCACTCCCTCAGAGCTGAGGATGCTGCCAACGGCAGCGGAGGTGGAGGATCCCACGGCGGTGTTCTGTGGGAAGGAGCTGAGGATGGGGCCGGGCAGGGTCACCACCACGGGGGAGGGCTGGATGACGACGGTGGAGTCCTGGCACTGCCTGACACAGGGCTCATTGCAGCTGTTGGCCAGCGGGGTCGGGCCGCAGGGCTGGCAGGGCAGGCACTGGTTGTAGCAGGACATGTCGTGGGTCCGGAGGTGCACCTGGGAGAGAGGGCAGGGGGAACAGACCACAAGGTTTGGGTGAGGAGCAGCCTGTCACCCCACCATGAGGGAGACAAGGCACGAGCTGGAGGCAAGAGCCCATAGCTCACCTCAGCCAAGCCCCAGCCTGTCTCCATGCCACACTTTCAGCCCCCTTCCCTCTCCCGTGATTAAGTAGCCCCACGACCCAGCATAAGATAGGGTGTGTGCTGAGAAATGCTGGAGGAGGATGCGGAGTAGGAGTTAGGCCTTCGTACTCACCTTGTTCCCAAGGAGATGGAGGCGAGAGGAGTGGATGAGAGAGTGAGGAGAAGGGCCCACTTTTATACTGCTCCTGCACCGCCCCAGGCCCACAGTCACTGCACACGGGCAGTAATTTTCCAACAGACTCACCTCCAAAGCAAAATATCCTACCTAATGGCACAGGTGGTGTTTTTGTTTCCGTCAACGCTGCCATTTCATTTCCTCATTTCTGACTTGCTTGGTCTGCCATGCAGGCTCCTTTCATGTGCCAGCATGAGACTCCCAAGGATACCCCGGGCAGGGCTGCGTCAATTTGGGCAGAAGATGCCTCCCACGTGCTGGAGGGGTCCTGTGCAGGCAGGGGATGTTGGCTTGGGGCAGTGAAGTGCGATTGTTTGCAACTCCCTTTGCAGGAAGAGGCCCGGCTCTGCCTGCCGCTGCACACATCAGCAGAGCACCCAAAGGCTGCTCTTTTTAAGGACGTGCCACGGGCTTCTCTCTCCTCCCTCCCTCTCAGCTCGCTCCAGTGGTCACTAGCTGTGGCATCTCCAGGCAGCCAGGCCGTGCCAAAGGTTTCGGCTGTCTTCCTCTCGATGCACTTTGCTCTGGGGAGGACATTTGCCAGGCTGTCTGCATATGTGGGGCTGGTGTTAGCAAAATCAAAGCCCGCCTGGCGTTGAATCAGGCAAAGCACGGGGAGGGCAACAAGAAAGTCTTCTTCCAGGTAGGTCAGCAGCATACTTAGTATAAGCACAGCTTAGCAACGACTGAGACATCAGTGCGTTATCACCATTATTGTCATCCTAAATCCAAACCACAGCACTCTACCAGCTGCCAGGAGGAAAATTAACTTTATTCCAGCCGAAACCAGGACACAATCCGAGAGACCAACTAACGAAATACGGGCTGGGGAAGAGGGCAGCGCAGGGGATTGAAATCTGGCATGGCTGCTGGACTGCAAGGGTTGTGATGAGCAGCACCAAGTCCAGCTGGCAGACACTCACTCCTGGTGCACTGCAGGGGCCCAGCCTGGGGCCAATAACGTTTAAGCCCCTTTATGCAAAGTCCCGCAGTGGGGGAGGAAGAACCTCCTGCACTACTACAGGCTGGGGCCGATGGGCCGCCAAACAGCTTTGCAGCGGAGGATGTGGGTCCCGGTGGACACCATGAGGCAGGCCTGCACCCTTGCAGCAATGGCATTTGAAAGCATCCTGGGCTGCATTAGGAAGGGGTTTGCCATCAGGTCACGGAAGGTGATCCCTCTTCTCTGCTCAACAGTGCTGAGACCACAACTGCCGCTAAGAGCGTTGAGTTTGTGCCTCCCCAGTAAAGAGAGATGCACGGTGTCGTGGTTCAAGCTCAGTCGGTATCAAAGCACCACGAAGCCGCTCGCTCACTCCTCCCCTGCCGCGGCCCCGGTGGGATGAGGAGAAAATATAAAGAAAAGCTCGTGGGCCGAGACAAGGAGAGGGAGGGATCACTCGCCGCTTACGGTCACGGGCAAAAGACGGGCTCAACTTGGGGAAGAAACAAAATCAGTTTAATTTACTACAAATCAAACCAAAACAAGGATACTGAGAAGTAAACCCAAACCTTAGAACATCTTCCCCCCACCCCTCCCTCCTTCCCGGCTCAACTCCACTCCCGGTTTTCTCTACGTCCTCCCCCAGCGGCGCAGGGGGACGGGGAATGGGCGTTGCGGTCAGTTCGCCACACATTTGTCTCCGCCGGTCCTTCCCCCGCAGGGGGAGGACTCCTCACACTCTTCCCCTGCTCCAGCGTGGGGTCCCTCCCGGGGGAGAGAGTGCTTCACAAACTTCTCCAGCGTGAGTCCTTCCACGGGCTGCAGTCCTTCACGAACTTCTCGGGCATGGGTCCTTTCCGCGGACCGATCTTCAGTCACAGACTGCTGCAGCGCGGGCTTTCCCATGGAGTCACGGCCATCTGCGGGGGCATCCGACTGCTCCAGCGTGGGGTCCTCCATGGGCTGCAAGTGGGCATCTGCTTCCCCGCTCACCTCCACGGGCTGCAGGGGGACAGCCTGCCGTCTCACCACGGGCCGCAGGGCCGTCACCTCCTCCCCCTCCTTCTTCACTGACCTGGGTATCTGCACAGGGGTTTCTCTCACATTCCAATCTCCTCCCCCACTGTAGGTTCCCCTTCTTAAATATGTTATCCCAGAGGCGCTACCACCATCACTGATTGGGTCGGCCTTGGTCAGAGGCGGGTCCACCTTGGAGCCGGGGAATCTTCTAGGAGCTTCTCACGGGAGCCAACCCTGCAGCCCCTCCCCCGCTACCAACACCCTCCACACAAGCCCAAAACACACGGCCATACTGGCGCAAGTCCAGCAAAGGGTCACGGAGCCCACAAAGCGACTGGAGCCCCTGAGGCAGGAGGGGCTGTGAGAGGTGGGGTTGTTCACCCTGGAGGAGCCAAGGCCCCGCGGCACGCCTCTTAGCAATGCGTGAAAGAGCTGAGGGGAAAGGGTCAAGAACATAGAGTCAGACTGTCCTGAGTCCTATGCGGTGAAGGGGCAAGAGGTGATAGGCACATATTGAACTGTGGGAAATCCCACAAAAACATAAGAAAAGACTTTGTTAGTGTGAGGGTGGTCACGTACTGGATGGGGTTGCCACGGACACGTTGTGGCTTCTCCATCCTTGTAGGTATGCAGAGCTTGACAGGACTTGGCCCTGAGCATCCTCCAAAGGCTGACCGTGCTTTGAGCAGGGGCGGTTGGACTAGACGATCTCCAGAGGTCCCTTCCAACCTCAGGGATCCTGCGATTCTGTCATGGGCAGAAGACGGGTGCTGCCCAGCTGCCCCAAAGAGGGAAGAACTGGTTGGGAACATTGGAATCAAGGGCAGGCGTGGGTGTCACACCGGAGAAACAGTGGAGTTCACGACCTGACGGCAGGGAGGAAAGCGAGTAGCAGA
The DNA here is from genome assembly GCF_947461875.1 of Haliaeetus albicilla. Taxonomy (NCBI): domain Eukaryota; kingdom Metazoa; phylum Chordata; class Aves; order Accipitriformes; family Accipitridae; genus Haliaeetus; species Haliaeetus albicilla. The sequence continues at coordinate 6,534,547 of NC_091489.1, read as the reverse complement.
GTACGGCCCCTGGACTTCAGGCACGCTGACTTTGGCCTAGTCAGGCAGCTGGTAGGTCGGATGCCGCGGAGGCAGCTGTGAAGCACAAAAGAGCTCAGAAGAGCTGGCAGTGCCTTAGGCACCTCATGGTCCAAGCGCAAGTATGGTCCAGCCCAGTGCACAGGAAAACAAACAGATGTCTCGGCAGACCAGCTCTGGCTAAGTGGGGTACGCAAGGCGGAGCACCAACGTCAAAAGGCAGCATCCTGGAGTTGTAAGGAGGGACGAGCTGCAAAGGAGGAATTTGGAAATAATTCCTAGGCATGTTGGGATGCTGTTAGGAAAGTCAAAGCTCAGCGTGCCTTGAGTCTTGCAAGGGGCATGAAGAGCAACAGGCAGCAAGCATCAAGAGCAAGATCGACCCCTGCAAGAGTAGCCGAAGGGTGACGGAGGAAGAAGCGGGCCCACTGCTGACTGGGGTGGCTGATTTCCTGAAGAGTGGACAGAGAGCAGTCTGGGGGGAGCCCATGCCTTCTCTCTGTCACTCTTTACGTACAAGTTCTCCCGGGCCGATGTGCCCTCTGAAAGAGTTGAAGGAAGGAGGCGGGGCCCTCCCAGCAGTGGCTGGGCTTCAAATCAAGGACTGCCTGACAAAAGTCAACCCATACAAGCCAGGTGACGTGCTCCAGGGCAGCAGTGCTGTAAGGGGAGACGCAGACCAGCTGGAGGACGGGGCCACAGGAGCCTCATGGCACTCAGGAAGGTCAGATGGCAAGTCCTGCACCGGGAAGGGAAGAACCTCTTGCTTAAGTACGGACAGGGGACTGAACTATGCTACGATCTTAGAGCCCTTGAACCTCCTCTGGGCAGATGTGCCGGCGGGGGCAGGGTCAGCCTTGGGGAGAGGCATGGAGGGTGGACGGACAGGCCTCATCTTCCTGGCCAAAGAGACTGGGCTGTGGTGAGGAGCTCTCCGGAATGCTCCGTGGAGGGAAAGAAAGGGTTGCCGAAAACATGTCCCCAGCGGCTGGGACTCATCCCTGGGTCCCAGGCAATATGTCCCCTCATGGCATTGGTGCTTCAGCATGCCTTCTTTCCCATGCCCCACAGGCCTCCTCAGCTTGCAGCACAACCCAGCACCACTGGAGGTGTAGGGAAACTTCCCCCAGTTCCCCAGCGAGCGAGGGCTGGCAGGACCCCGCAGTGCTATGCGCCTGGGGATGCTCAGGGAGGGGATGTGCTCAGAAGGGCCCTGGGTGCAAAACCAGCTCTCAGACTACATCAAGGAGGTGATGCACTTCCCTGCCCTGCAGCCACGGAGGAGCTGGGACGCGCCCCAGGAGGGCAAGGGAATGCCTTCAGTAGCCAAGCTTCCTGGGATAGACTCTCCCTACCCATGGCGAGTCACGCTCTAATTTTGGGTTGGCCGTGTGTCAGCCTCTTGGCGTGAGGCCAAGCCGGGAGCGCGTGCTGTCGGCGGGCCGTGTCCCATGCAGGGCTGAATTCCCCTGCAGCCAGAGCGGTTCCATCCCTGCCCCGGGAAAACCATGTCCGAGCACTGCGCTTGTACCCAAGTACACAGCTCCAGGGAGACCCAAGGGCCATTGCCCTCAGCGTGACCTTCTTGCCAGCGCTCCCACAGCTCAGGGGTGGTCGCAGGATGGTCAGCATGTTTTGGAAAAGTGGCCAGGCCTTTGTGTCTCCTGCAGGTCAGTGTCCAAAGTGTGCGACCAAAGTGCATGGTGGAGAGTGGGAGGAACGAGGCGCTGTCCTGAGCCCCAACACACCCCTTTGTTAGTGAGGACGGACCCGACTCCACAGGGCTTGTTGAGGAATCGGGTGGTGCGGGAGGGCAAAGTTTTCCTTCCGCAAGACTGCTGACGGCGCTGGTGGGGGACTCCCGGAGGCTGCCACGAGAGGGGACGACTTTGCCGAACAAACTGTCAAGTGTCTCCCCAGAAGGAGAAGCTTTGCTTGGGTGAAGGCACTTGAAAACAGTAGGGTAGCCCACCTGCCAATCGGGTCAATGACCAGTGACCTCTGGAGCGAGCGTGGAGGCAGTCAGGGTGGGAGAAGGATGCGGCATGTCCTCAGGCACAGGAGCCTTTGGGCACCCAGAGGAGGACTGCACTGGCGGGAGGATATGCGCACATGCAAGGAGGGTTGTAAACAAGCTCACCAGATTTCCCCAGACCGGTGTCCCCTGTCGGCATGGACCCCTCCAGCACTCGGGGGCACATCTTCTGCCTGTACTGATGTGTTCCTGCCCAGGAGATCCTTGGGCCTCTCATCCTGGTATTTGACAGGAGCCTCTGTGGCCTCATGGGCGTGTCAGAAATGAGGAAGCGAAATGGCAGCGTTGACGGAAAGCAAAACACAACCTGTGCCATTAGGTAGGATATTTTGCTTTGGCGGTGAATCTGTTGGAAAATTACTGCCCGCGCGCAGTGACTGTGGGCCTGGGGCGGTGCAGGAGCAGTATAAAAGTGGGCCCTTCTCCTCTCTCTCTCATCCGTTCCTGTCGCCTCCATCTCCTTGGGAACAAGGTGAGTCTGGAGCCCTTTCTCCTCCTCGTCGTCCTCCTCCTCTGTCATTTCTCAGCACATACCTGCCTCTTTGTCCCGTGCTGGGTCTCAGAGCTGCTTGCCATGGGAGAGGGAAGGGGGCAGAAGTTACAGTATGGAGAGTGGTTGGGGTCTTGGCTGGGGTGTCTATTGAGCCATGGGCTAGGCGGGGACCTCCCTGGGCTTAGTCGCTCCTGGCAGGGCTCTTTTGGGATGAGGGGAAGGAGAAACCCGTGGACGTCTCTACAGCGCCTCTGGCTCTCGCCTCCAGTGTGTGATTTGGCTCCCTTGTGGTGCGGTGACAGGCTGCTCCTCACCCATCTCCCCTGCTCTGCTTCCCCCTGCCCTTTCACCCAGGTGCACCTCCGGACCCACGACATGTCCTGCTACAACCAGTGCCTGCCCTGCCAGCCCTGCGGCCCGACCCCGCTGGCCAACAGCTGCAATGAGCCCTGTGTCAGGCAGTGCCAGGACTCCACCGTCGTCATCCAGCCCTCCCCCGTGGTGGTGACCCTGCCCGGCCCCATCCTCAGCTCCTTCCCACAGAACACCGCCGTGGGATCCTCCACCTCCGCTGCCGTTGGCAGCATCCTCAGCTCTGAGGGAGTGCCCATCTCCTCTGGGGGCTTTGGCCTCTCCGGCTTTGGCAGCCGCTACTGCGGCAGGAGGTGCCTTCCCTGCTAAATCTGATGGTGATGGTGCTGGGCAAGGCCACCAGGGACCCAGGAGACGGAACCGCACTGGGGACGGAGCATCGGCTTGTTGCTTTCAGACAGGCTGAGCAACCCCAGCACCCCTTGCAACAGGACGGGGCCAGCCTCAGCTCTGAGAAAGCACAGCCCTTGCCTGCCTTTCCCCTCTTCCGCTCTCTCCTTTCCCTCCCGTCTCCTTGTTCTCTTGTGCTCCCCTGGGCTGTGAGCCCCACAAAGCCAGCCTAGAGAAGACCTGCTGACCCTGCAGCCTCTGTGGGGCAGGCAGATGGACACCTGGAAGGATCTCCACCACAGCCATGGGGTGCAGATTCTTTTCTGCCCCTGGTGCTCTGGGGTCTTTGACTCAGACCGACCCCGTCTCCCTCTTTTGACTCATTAAAGTTCTGCTGCATCCCAGCCCATGCCTTCGTCTCATCCTTTCCTCTCCAGATGCTGTCTCAAGATGCCCAGGGAGAGAGATGTTGCTCGGGGGTGGTTCTGCGAGGGGGTTGTTGGGGATGCTTGTGCCGTGATTTTCAACAGAGGCTTGCACTGAAGACGCTTAGTCATGCTCAGGTTGACCCTCTGCCTTTTGAACTTCCCTGCCTATCTGGGGCTGGATAGGATGACCCGATGCAGTCTAATGACCATAGCTACTCCAAAGATGATTTTAGGGCTCCCACCAAAGCATTCTCTTCTCCACGCTCAGCAAGTCCTGCACCCTCAGCCTCTCCTCCCCAGCCAAGTGCTCAAGCCCTCTCACCATCCTGGCCACCCTCCGCTGAACTCGCTCCACTTGCTCAAGGTCTTCCTTGCATTGCAGCCCAAAACTCAACACAGCTTTCTACACGCCGTCAGGTGAGCGCCGAGCAGAGTGGGCTTGTCGCTCCCATCGATCTCCTGGCTGTGCTCCTGCTCATATAGCCCAGGTTGTTGGTGACAGTCCTTGGTGTCCAGGAACAGTGCTGGGAGTCGCACCCGTTTTGATGGTGTTACTGCAAGAGCACCTTTCCCTGGCCCCGCTTTTGGGCTGCTGCTTGCCAGGGGTAGAAGCACGTGTGGAGAGACAGGGCCGCTTGCTACCAAGTTTAGCTGCTGATCAGGGCTCTGGGTGGACATGTATCATCTTGCCCAGCGGTGTCCTGCAGCAGTTCAGCAGCTCCCCTTTCTCAGCTGCAAGTCTTTCTGCAGCCTTTGCTGCTGGTCACCGCACCGCTTTGGAGAGCTCCCAGACAGCCCTTTGAGACGCTCAGCCCACACCCGCTGCCTCTCTTCCTGCCCTGAGTCTCTCCCTGCCTCCCTGTCTCCAGAAACTTTCCCAGGAAGCCCTGGGCACAGACAGCGAAGGAGCAGGGCAAGCAGGACATGCGCTGCCTGTGGGCCTGTGTGGTCCGTTGACCTCAACCAGCCCTAAGCACTCACCAGCTGTTTTCTCCGTCTGCTGTCCGAGTGGGATGGGGCAAGAATTGGGAAGAGAAGGACTCCAAAAAACCCTTGGGGTCAAGATCAGGACAGTTTAAGTGGGGAAGGGAAAAAAGGAGAAAAAAACCCAAGTGATGCAAAGGCAATCACCCACCACCTAGCACCAGCAGACTGATGCCCAGCCAGTCTGCGAAGGACAGCTACTTTGGAAAGACTGCCCACAGTCTCATTGCTGAGCATGATGTTATATGGCATGGAGTAGCCCTTTGGTCAATTCAGGTCAGCTGTCCTGGCTGTGTCCCCTCTCGGCTGCTTGCCCACCACTAGCCTTCACTGCAGGGGTGCAGACTGGGGAAGAGGGATGGCCTTGAAGCTGTGCAAGCACTGCAGTGTTTTCTGCACTGGTTTACCCTTACATTTAAAACACAGCACCACAGAGGCTGCTATGAAGAAAATTACCTCCATCCCAGCCAGCGCCAGTACGGCCTGGTTCCCCCATTCCCTCTCCTATTGTCCTCTGGGGCCATTTTTGTACTCGAGCCTCCTCCCCTGGAACAGTGGCAGCCAGGCCAAGAGGAATTGCCGCCCCTCGTCTCGCCTCTCTTCTTCTCCCCTCTTGTCCGCTTCCCAGGAGCCTGTGGGGCTGCTGCCCTCCCAGCGCCTTCCACAGCTCAGGCTCCTCAGCTGAGGTCAAGCAGTGTCCATGTGCCCCTTCCGCAGCACGTGCACTGAGGCCAAGAGGACACGTCTGGGCAGAGGCTCAGCAAAGCCGGGCCTGATGGCCAGGGGCTCTGGTGGAGTCGTGGATGCCTTCCTCACCTGCAACTGGCAGTGCCCCAAGGGCACTTTGGCTGCATCCAAGGAGTTATAGTCAACAGCTCAATCTCCAGGTGGAAACCAGCGACGAGTGGTGTCCTTCAGGGGTCTGTACTGGGACCCATACTATTTCATACCTTCATCAATGACATAGATAGCGGGACTGAGTGCACCCTCAGCAAGTTTGTGCGTGACACCAAGCTGAGGGGTGCAACTGTTACGCTTGAGGGGAGGCATGCAATCCGGAGGGATCCTGACATGCGTGAGGAATGGTCCCATGTGAAACTGAGGAACTTCAACAAGGCCAAGTGCAAGGGCCTGCGCCTGCGTTGGGGCAATCCCTTGTATCAACTCTATCAATACAGACTGAAGGATGAATGGTTGAGAGCAGCCCTGCAGAGAAGGACTCTGGGGTACTGGAGGCTGAAGAATTGGACATGAGCCAGCAATGGGTGCTTGCAGCCCAGAAAGCCACTCGTGGCCTGGGCTGCACAAAAAGAAGTGTGGCCAAGCAGGCTGAGGGTGGAGAATCTCTGCTTCTAGTCTGCTCTCGTTAGACCCCACCTGGAGCAATGCACCCAGCCTGGGGTCCCCAGTACAAAAAAGACAGGGACCTCTGAGAGCAGCTCCAGAGATGGACTGCAAAAACGGTAAGGGGGCTATATGACCCCTCTTATGAAGAAAGGCTGAGGGAGTTGGAGCTGCTCAGCCCGCAGCAGAGAAGGCTATGGGGAGACCTTATTGCAGGCTCTCCAGATATAAAGGGGACTCGCAAGAAAGTCGGAGAGGGACTTTTTCTCAAGGCCTGCAGCGATAGGACAAGGAGCAACAGTTTTAAACTGAAATAGGGTAGATGTAGATTGGACAAAAGGAAGAATTTTATGATGATGAAGGTGGTGAGGCACTGGAAAAGGTTGCCCAGAGAATGATGGGATGCCCCATTGTTGGAAGTGTTCAAAGACGGGTTCAACGGAACTTTGAGTAACGTGATCTAGTGACAGGTGTCCCTGCCCATGGCAGCGGGGTTCGACTGGATGATCTTTCAAGGTCTCTTCCAACCACAACCATTCTCTGATTCTATGGTAAGATGGTTCGACGATAAGGCAGCGCACTGCACTGTGTCCCTCCCTTTGAGAATGCGAAGGTTAGGATGGGTTCTCCTGGGCTCTCCTGGGAAGCTAGTGCGTACGTCTTGTCAAAACCACGTTCCCTCCTGACTACTTGCATCACAGCGTTGAGTTTACGAGGAAAAACAAAAGGTGTGCACAACAAAGTCGACGGTAGTCACTGAACTATGTTGGGTAATTCTATCCCGGTCCAAAGAGGCATACTCGATGCAAGCCTCTGTTGACAATCAGTGCAAAACCGCCCCGAACGACCCCCTCCCGGAACCACTCCTGAGCAACAGCTCTCCGCCTGGCCATCTTGGGAGAGCATCTGCAGGGGAAAGGATGACACAGAGGCAGGGGCTGTGATGCAGAAGAACTTTAATGAGTCAAAAGAGGGAAACGAGGTCGATCCAAGGGGAGGCCTCAGTGCAGGGAGCAGCTTTAGCAGGGAAGGCACCTCGTGCCGCAGTAGCGGCTGCCAAAGCCAGAGAGGCCAAAGCCCCCGGAGGAGATGGGCACTCCCTCAGAGCTGAGGATGCTGCCAACGGCAGCGGAGGTGGAGGATCCCACGGCGGTGTTCTGTGGGAAGGAGCTGAGGATGGGGCCGGGCAGGGTCACCACCACGGGGGAGGGCTGGATGACGACGGTGGAGTCCTGGCACTGCCTGACACAGGGCTCATTGCAGCTGTTGGCCAGCGGGGTCGGGCCGCAGGGCTGGCAGGGCAGGCACTGGTTGTAGCAGGACATGTCGTGGGTCCGGAGGTGCACCTGGGAGAGAGGGCAGGGGGAACAGACCACAAGGTTTGGGTGAGGAGCAGCCTGTCACCCCACCATGAGGGAGACAAGGCACGAGCTGGAGGCAAGAGCCCATAGCTCACCTCAGCCAAGCCCCAGCCTGTCTCCATGCCACACTTTCAGCCCCCTTCCCTCTCCCGTGATTAAGTAGCCCCACGACCCAGCATAAGATAGGGTGTGTGCTGAGAAATGCTGGAGGAGGATGCGGAGTAGGAGTTAGGCCTTCGTACTCACCTTGTTCCCAAGGAGATGGAGGCGAGAGGAGTGGATGAGAGAGTGAGGAGAAGGGCCCACTTTTATACTGCTCCTGCACCGCCCCAGGCCCACAGTCACTGCACACGGGCAGTAATTTTCCAACAGACTCACCTCCAAAGCAAAATATCCTACCTAATGGCACAGGTGGTGTTTTTGTTTCCGTCAACGCTGCCATTTCATTTCCTCATTTCTGACTTGCTTGGTCTGCCATGCAGGCTCCTTTCATGTGCCAGCATGAGACTCCCAAGGATACCCCGGGCAGGGCTGCGTCAATTTGGGCAGAAGATGCCTCCCACGTGCTGGAGGGGTCCTGTGCAGGCAGGGGATGTTGGCTTGGGGCAGTGAAGTGCGATTGTTTGCAACTCCCTTTGCAGGAAGAGGCCCGGCTCTGCCTGCCGCTGCACACATCAGCAGAGCACCCAAAGGCTGCTCTTTTTAAGGACGTGCCACGGGCTTCTCTCTCCTCCCTCCCTCTCAGCTCGCTCCAGTGGTCACTAGCTGTGGCATCTCCAGGCAGCCAGGCCGTGCCAAAGGTTTCGGCTGTCTTCCTCTCGATGCACTTTGCTCTGGGGAGGACATTTGCCAGGCTGTCTGCATATGTGGGGCTGGTGTTAGCAAAATCAAAGCCCGCCTGGCGTTGAATCAGGCAAAGCACGGGGAGGGCAACAAGAAAGTCTTCTTCCAGGTAGGTCAGCAGCATACTTAGTATAAGCACAGCTTAGCAACGACTGAGACATCAGTGCGTTATCACCATTATTGTCATCCTAAATCCAAACCACAGCACTCTACCAGCTGCCAGGAGGAAAATTAACTTTATTCCAGCCGAAACCAGGACACAATCCGAGAGACCAACTAACGAAATACGGGCTGGGGAAGAGGGCAGCGCAGGGGATTGAAATCTGGCATGGCTGCTGGACTGCAAGGGTTGTGATGAGCAGCACCAAGTCCAGCTGGCAGACACTCACTCCTGGTGCACTGCAGGGGCCCAGCCTGGGGCCAATAACGTTTAAGCCCCTTTATGCAAAGTCCCGCAGTGGGGGAGGAAGAACCTCCTGCACTACTACAGGCTGGGGCCGATGGGCCGCCAAACAGCTTTGCAGCGGAGGATGTGGGTCCCGGTGGACACCATGAGGCAGGCCTGCACCCTTGCAGCAATGGCATTTGAAAGCATCCTGGGCTGCATTAGGAAGGGGTTTGCCATCAGGTCACGGAAGGTGATCCCTCTTCTCTGCTCAACAGTGCTGAGACCACAACTGCCGCTAAGAGCGTTGAGTTTGTGCCTCCCCAGTAAAGAGAGATGCACGGTGTCGTGGTTCAAGCTCAGTCGGTATCAAAGCACCACGAAGCCGCTCGCTCACTCCTCCCCTGCCGCGGCCCCGGTGGGATGAGGAGAAAATATAAAGAAAAGCTCGTGGGCCGAGACAAGGAGAGGGAGGGATCACTCGCCGCTTACGGTCACGGGCAAAAGACGGGCTCAACTTGGGGAAGAAACAAAATCAGTTTAATTTACTACAAATCAAACCAAAACAAGGATACTGAGAAGTAAACCCAAACCTTAGAACATCTTCCCCCCACCCCTCCCTCCTTCCCGGCTCAACTCCACTCCCGGTTTTCTCTACGTCCTCCCCCAGCGGCGCAGGGGGACGGGGAATGGGCGTTGCGGTCAGTTCGCCACACATTTGTCTCCGCCGGTCCTTCCCCCGCAGGGGGAGGACTCCTCACACTCTTCCCCTGCTCCAGCGTGGGGTCCCTCCCGGGGGAGAGAGTGCTTCACAAACTTCTCCAGCGTGAGTCCTTCCACGGGCTGCAGTCCTTCACGAACTTCTCGGGCATGGGTCCTTTCCGCGGACCGATCTTCAGTCACAGACTGCTGCAGCGCGGGCTTTCCCATGGAGTCACGGCCATCTGCGGGGGCATCCGACTGCTCCAGCGTGGGGTCCTCCATGGGCTGCAAGTGGGCATCTGCTTCCCCGCTCACCTCCACGGGCTGCAGGGGGACAGCCTGCCGTCTCACCACGGGCCGCAGGGCCGTCACCTCCTCCCCCTCCTTCTTCACTGACCTGGGTATCTGCACAGGGGTTTCTCTCACATTCCAATCTCCTCCCCCACTGTAGGTTCCCCTTCTTAAATATGTTATCCCAGAGGCGCTACCACCATCACTGATTGGGTCGGCCTTGGTCAGAGGCGGGTCCACCTTGGAGCCGGGGAATCTTCTAGGAGCTTCTCACGGGAGCCAACCCTGCAGCCCCTCCCCCGCTACCAACACCCTCCACACAAGCCCAAAACACACGGCCATACTGGCGCAAGTCCAGCAAAGGGTCACGGAGCCCACAAAGCGACTGGAGCCCCTGAGGCAGGAGGGGCTGTGAGAGGTGGGGTTGTTCACCCTGGAGGAGCCAAGGCCCCGCGGCACGCCTCTTAGCAATGCGTGAAAGAGCTGAGGGGAAAGGGTCAAGAACATAGAGTCAGACTGTCCTGAGTCCTATGCGGTGAAGGGGCAAGAGGTGATAGGCACATATTGAACTGTGGGAAATCCCACAAAAACATAAGAAAAGACTTTGTTAGTGTGAGGGTGGTCACGTACTGGATGGGGTTGCCACGGACACGTTGTGGCTTCTCCATCCTTGTAGGTATGCAGAGCTTGACAGGACTTGGCCCTGAGCATCCTCCAAAGGCTGACCGTGCTTTGAGCAGGGGCGGTTGGACTAGACGATCTCCAGAGGTCCCTTCCAACCTCAGGGATCCTGCGATTCTGTCATGGGCAGAAGACGGGTGCTGCCCAGCTGCCCCAAAGAGGGAAGAACTGGTTGGGAACATTGGAATCAAGGGCAGGCGTGGGTGTCACACCGGAGAAACAGTGGAGTTCACGACCTGACGGCAGGGAGGAAAGCGAGTAGCAGAGTACGGCCCCTGGACTTCAGGCACGCTGACTTTGGCCTAGTCAGGCAGCTGGTAGGTCGGATGCCGCGGAGGCAGCTGTGAAGCACAAAAGAGCTCAGAAGAGCTGGCAGTGCCTTAGGCACCTCATGGTCCAAGCGCAAGTATGGTCCAGCCCAGTGCACAGGAAAACAAACAGATGTCTCGGCAGACCAGCTCTGGCTAAGTGGGGTACGCAAGGCGGAGCACCAACGTCAAAAGGCAGCATCCTGGAGTTGTAAGGAGGGACGAGCTGCAAAGGAGGAATTTGGAAATAATTCCTAGGCATGTTGGGATGCTGTTAGGAAAGTCAAAGCTCAGCGTGCCTTGAGTCTTGCAAGGGGCATGAAGAGCAACAGGCAGCAAGCATCAAGAGCAAGATCGACCCCTGCAAGAGTAGCCGAAGGGTGACGGAGGAAGAAGCGGGCCCACTGCTGACTGGGGTGGCTGATTTCCTGAAGAGTGGACAGAGAGCAGTCTGGGGGGAGCCCATGCCTTCTCTCTGTCACTCTTTACGTACAAGTTCTCCCGGGCCGATGTGCCCTCTGAAAGAGTTGAAGGAAGGAGGCGGGGCCCTCCCAGCAGTGGCTGGGCTTCAAATCAAGGACTGCCTGACAAAAGTCAACCCATACAAGCCAGGTGACGTGCTCCAGGGCAGCAGTGCTGTAAGGGGAGACGCAGACCAGCTGGAGGACGGGGCCACAGGAGCCTCATGGCACTCAGGAAGGTCAGATGGCAAGTCCTGCACCGGGAAGGGAAGAACCTCTTGCTTAAGTACGGACAGGGGACTGAACTATGCTACGATCTTAGAGCCCTTGAACCTCCTCTGGGCAGATGTGCCGGCGGGGGCAGGGTCAGCCTTGGGGAGAGGCATGGAGGGTGGACGGACAGGCCTCATCTTCCTGGCCAAAGAGACTGGGCTGTGGTGAGGAGCTCTCCGGAATGCTCCGTGGAGGGAAAGAAAGGGTTGCCGAAAACATGTCCCCAGCGGCTGGGACTCATCCCTGGGTCCCAGGCAATATGTCCCCTCATGGCATTGGTGCTTCAGCATGCCTTCTTTCCCATGCCCCACAGGCCTCCTCAGCTTGCAGCACAACCCAGCACCACTGGAGGTGTAGGGAAACTTCCCCCAGTTCCCCAGCGAGCGAGGGCTGGCAGGACCCCGCAGTGCTATGCGCCTGGGGATGCTCAGGGAGGGGATGTGCTCAGAAGGGCCCTGGGTGCAAAACCAGCTCTCAGACTACATCAAGGAGGTGATGCACTTCCCTGCCCTGCAGCCACGGAGGAGCTGGGACGCGCCCCAGGAGGGCAAGGGAATGCCTTCAGTAGCCAAGCTTCCTGGGATAGACTCTCCCTACCCATGGCGAGTCACGCTCTAATTTTGGGTTGGCCGTGTGTCAGCCTCTTGGCGTGAGGCCAAGCCGGGAGCGCGTGCTGTCGGCGGGCCGTGTCCCATGCAGGGCTGAATTCCCCTGCAGCCAGAGCGGTTCCATCCCTGCCCCGGGAAAACCATGTCCGAGCACTGCGCTTGTACCCAAGTACACAGCTCCAGGGAGACCCAAGGGCCATTGCCCTCAGCGTGACCTTCTTGCCAGCGCTCCCACAGCTCAGGGGTGGTCGCAGGATGGTCAGCATGTTTTGGAAAAGTGGCCAGGCCTTTGTGTCTCCTGCAGGTCAGTGTCCAAAGTGTGCGACCAAAGTGCATGGTGGAGAGTGGGAGGAACGAGGCGCTGTCCTGAGCCCCAACACACCCCTTTGTTAGTGAGGACGGACCCGACTCCACAGGGCTTGTTGAGGAATCGGGTGGTGCGGGAGGGCAAAGTTTTCCTTCCGCAAGACTGCTGACGGCGCTGGTGGGGGACTCCCGGAGGCTGCCACGAGAGGGGACGACTTTGCCGAACAAACTGTCAAGTGTCTCCCCAGAAGGAGAAGCTTTGCTTGGGTGAAGGCACTTGAAAACAGTAGGGTAGCCCACCTGCCAATCGGGTCAATGACCAGTGACCTCTGGAGCGAGCGTGGAGGCAGTCAGGGTGGGAGAAGGATGCGGCATGTCCTCAGGCACAGGAGCCTTTGGGCACCCAGAGGAGGACTGCACTGGCGGGAGGATATGCGCACATGCAAGGAGGGTTGTAAACAAGCTCACCAGATTTCCCCAGACCGGTGTCCCCTGTCGGCATGGACCCCTCCAGCACTCGGGGGCACATCTTCTGCCTGTACTGATGTGTTCCTGCCCAGGAGATCCTTGGGCCTCTCATCCTGGTATTTGACAGGAGCCTCTGTGGCCTCATGGGCGTGTCAGAAATGAGGAAGCGAAATGGCAGCGTTGACGGAAAGCAAAACACAACCTGTGCCATTAGGTAGGATATTTTGCTTTGGCGGTGAATCTGTTGGAAAATTACTGCCCGCGCGCAGTGACTGTGGGCCTGGGGCGGTGCAGGAGCAGTATAAAAGTGGGCCCTTCTCCTCTCTCTCTCATCCGTTCCTGTCGCCTCCATCTCCTTGGGAACAAGGTGAGTCTGGAGCCCTTTCTCCTCCTCGTCGTCCTCCTCCTCTGTCATTTCTCAGCACATACCTGCCTCTTTGTCCCGTGCTGGGTCTCAGAGCTGCTTGCCATGGGAGAGGGAAGGGGGCAGAAGTTACAGTATGGAGAGTGGTTGGGGTCTTGGCTGGGGTGTCTATTGAGCCATGGGCTAGGCGGGGACCTCCCTGGGCTTAGTCGCTCCTGGCAGGGCTCTTTTGGGATGAGGGGAAGGAGAAACCCGTGGACGTCTCTACAGCGCCTCTGGCTCTCGCCTCCAGTGTGTGATTTGGCTCCCTTGTGGTGCGGTGACAGGCTGCTCCTCACCCATCTCCCCTGCTCTGCTTCCCCCTGCCCTTTCACCCAGGTGCACCTCCGGACCCACGACATGTCCTGCTACAACCAGTGCCTGCCCTGCCAGCCCTGCGGCCCGACCCCGCTGGCCAACAGCTGCAATGAGCCCTGTGTCAGGCAGTGCCAGGACTCCACCGTCGTCATCCAGCCCTCCCCCGTGGTGGTGACCCTGCCCGGCCCCATCCTCAGCTCCTTCCCACAGAACACCGCCGTGGGATCCTCCACCTCCGCTGCCGTTGGCAGCATCCTCAGCTCTGAGGGAGTGCCCATCTCCTCCGGGGGCTTTGGCCTCTCCGGCTTTGGCAGCCGCTACTGCGGCAGGAGGTGCCTTCCCTGCTAAATCTGATGGTGATGGTGCTGGGCAAGGCCACCAGGGACCCAGGAGACGGAACCGCACTGGGGACGGAGCATCGGCTTGTTGCTTTCAGACAGGCTGAGCAACCCCAGCACCCCTTGCAACAGGACGGGGCCAGCCTCAGCTCTGAGAAAGCACAGCCCTTGCCTGCCTTTCCCCTCTTCCGCTCTCTCCTTTCCCTCCCGTCTCCTTGTTCTCTTGTGCTCCCCTGGGCTGTGAGCCCCACAAAGCCAGCCTAGAGAAGACCTGCTGACCCTGCAGCCTCTGTGGGGCAGGCAGATGGACACCTGGAAGGATCTCCACCACAGCCATGGGGTGCAGATTCTTTTCTGCCCCTGGTGCTCTGGGGTCTTTGACTCAGACCGACCCCGTCTCCCTCTTTTGACTCATTAAAGTTCTGCTGCATCCCAGCCCATGCCTTCGTCTCATCCTTTCCTCTCCAGATGCTGTCTCAAGATGCCCAGGGAGAGAGATGTTGCTCGGGGGTGGTTCTGCGAGGGGGTTGTTGGGGATGCTTGTGCCGTGATTTTCAACAGAGGCTTGCACTGAAGACGCTTAGTCATGCTCAGGTTGACCCTCTGCCTTTTGAACTTCCCTGCCTATCTGGGGCTGGATAGGATGACCCGATGCAGTCTAATGACCATAGCTACTCCAAAGATGATTTTAGGGCTCCCACCAAAGCATTCTCTTCTCCACGCTCAGCAAGTCCTGCACCCTCAGCCTCTCCTCCCCAGCCAAGTGCTCAAGCCCTCTCACCATCCTGGCCACCCTCCGCTGAACTCGCTCCACTTGCTCAAGGTCTTCCTTGCATTGCAGCCCAAAACTCAACACAGCTTTCTACACGCCGTCAGGTGAGTGCCGAGCAGAGTGGGCTTGTCGCTCCCATCGATCTCCTGGCTATGCTCCTGCTCATATAGCCCAGGTTGTTGGTGACAGTCCTTGGTGTCCAGGAACAGTGCTGGGAGTCGCACCCGTTTTGATGGTGTTACTGCAAGAGCACCTTTCCCTGGCCCCGCTTTTGGGCTGCTGCTTGCCAGGGGTAGAAGCACGTGTGGAGAGACAGGGCCGCTTGCTACCAAGTTTAGCTGCTGATCAGGGCTCTGGGTGGACATGTATCATCTTGCCCAGCGGTGTCCTGCAGCAGTTCAGCAGCTCCCCTTTCTCAGCTGCAAGTCTTTCTGCAGCCTTTGCTGCTGGTCACCGCACCGCTTTGGAGAGCTCCCAGACAGCCCTTTGAGACGCTCAGCCCACACCCGCTGCCTCTCTTCCTGCCCTGAGTCTCTCCCTGCCTCCCTGTCTCCAGAAACTTTCCCAGGAAGCCTTGGGCACAGACAGCGAAGGAGCAGGGCAAGCAGGACATGCGCTGCCTGTGGGCCTGTGTGGTCCGTTGACCTCAACCAGCCCTAAGCACTCACCAGCTGTTTTCTCCGTCTGCTGTCCGAGTGGGATGGGGCAAGAATTGGGAAGAGAAGGACTCCAAAAAACCCTTGGGGTCAAGATCAGGACAGTTTAAGTGGGGAAGGGAAAAAAGGAGAAAAAACCCAAGTGATGCAAAGGCAATCACCCACCACCTAGCACCAGCAGACTGATGCCCAGCCAGTCTGCGAAGGACAGCTACTTTGGAAAGACAGTCTTTCACTTAACGTGTTAAGAACAACTGCATAACCATCCCCAAAACCCCCCTTCCAGAACCACCCCTGAGCAACAGATCTCTCTTTGGGCATCTCAGAATCGTGTGCCCTTGTTCTCATGAGGGACTTCAACTCTTCAGACATCTGCTGGAAATACAAGACAGCAGAGAGTAAACAATGTAGGAGGTTCCTGGAGTGTGTGGAAGATAACTTCCTGACACAGCTGGTAGGTGAGCCAACCAGGGGAGGAGCCTTGCTAGATCTACTGTTTACAAACAGGGAAGGACTGGTGGGAGGTGTGATGGTCGGAGGCTGTCTTGGGCTTAGCAACCATGAAATAATAGAATTCTCTATTCTTGGTGAGGCAAGGAAAGGGGTTAGCAAAACCACCACTATGGACTTCCAGAGGGCAAACTTTGGCCTCTTCAAGGCACTGGTTGAGAGAGTCCCTTGGGAGATGGTCCTGAAGGGCAAAGGGGTCCAGGAGGGATGGACATTCTTTAAGAAGGAAATCTTAATGGCTCAGGACCAGGCTATCCCCATGTGCTGCAAGTGGAACCGCTGAGGAAGACGACCAGCCTGGCTGAATGGGGAGCTTTTGCTAGGAGTCAAGAGAAAAAGGAAAGTTTATCATCTCTGGAAGAAAGAGCGGGCAACTTGGGAGGACTACAGGGTTCTTGTTAGATCATATAGAGAGGAAATTCGAAAGGCAAAAGCTCAGCTAGAACTAAATCTGGCCACTATTGTAAGGGACAACAAAAAATGTTTTTACAAATAAGTTAACAGTAAAAAGAATCCCAAGGAGAATATCTATCCTTTAATGGATACAGAAGGGAACGTAGCCAACAGAGATGAGGAAAAGGCTGAGGTACTTAATGCCTTCTTTGCCTTAATCTTTAACAGGGAGACCAGTTATCCTCAGGGTACTCCACCCCCTGAGCTGGAAGGCGAGGATAAAGAGCAGAATATAACCCCCTTAATCCAGGAGGAAACAGTTAGTGACATACTACACCATCTGGACACTCACAAATCTATGGGACCAGATGGGGTCCATCCAAGAGCACTGAGGGAACTGGTGGAGGTCCTTGCCAAGCCACTCTCTATCATCTATCAGCAATCCTGGTCAACAGGGGAGGTCCCAGAGGACTGGAGGCTTGCCAGTGTGACTCCCATTTACAAGAAGGGTCGGAGGGAGGATCTGGGGAACTACGGGCCTGTCAGCCTGACCTCAGTACCAGGGAAGATTATGGAATGGTTTGTCTTGAGAGCACTCACACAGCAAGTCCAGGACAAGCAGGGGATCGGGCCCAGTCAGCATGGGTTTATGAAAGGCAGGTCCTGCTTGACCAACCTGATCTTCTATGACCAGGTGATCCGCCTAGTGGATGAGGGAAAGGCTGTGGATGTTATCTACCTTGACTTTAGCAAGGCCTTTGACACTGTCTCTCATGGCATGCTCCTTGAGAAGCTGGCGTCTCATGGCTTGGACAAGTGTACTCTTCGCTGGGTGAAAAACTGGCTGGACGGATGAGCCCAGAGGGTTATGGTGAATGGGCTGAAATCCAGTTGACGGCAGGTCACAAGTGGTGTTCCCCAGGGCTCGGTGTTGGGCCCCGTTCTGTTTAATATCTTTATCATTGATTTGGATGAGGGGATTGAGTGCACCCTCAGCAAGTTTGCAGATGACACCAAGTTGGGAGGCAGGGTCAATCTGCTTGGGGGTAGGAAGGCTCTACAGAGAGATCTGGACAGGCTGGATCGATGGGCCGAGGCCAATTGTATGAAGTTCAACAAGGCCGAGTGCTGGGTCCTGCACTTGGGTCACAGCGACCCCGTGCAGCGCTACAGGCTTGGGGAAGAGTGGCTGGAAAGCTGCCCAGCAGAGAAAGACCTGGGGGTGCTGGTCAACAGCTGGCTGAATATGAGCCAGCAGTGTGCCCAGGTGGCCAAGAAGGCCAACGGCATCCTGGCATCTATCAGAAATAGTGTGGCCAGCAGGAGCAGGGAGGTAATTGTTCCCCTGTATTCGGCACTGGTGAGGCCGCACCTCGAGTACTG
Source organism: Haliaeetus albicilla (assembly GCF_947461875.1). Classification (NCBI taxonomy): domain Eukaryota; kingdom Metazoa; phylum Chordata; class Aves; order Accipitriformes; family Accipitridae; genus Haliaeetus; species Haliaeetus albicilla. Next base: position 6,517,083 of record NC_091489.1, on the reverse strand, counting down.
TGTTCAGTTTTGGGTCCCTCACTACGGGAAAGACATTGAATTGCTGGAACGTGTCCAGAGAAGGGCAACCAAGTTAGTGAGGGGCCTGGAGCATAAGTCTTATGAGGAGCAGCTGAGGGAGCTGGGGCTGTTTAGTCTGGAGAAGAGGAGGCTGAGGGGAGACATTATAGCTCTCTACAACTACCTGAAAGGAAGTTGTAGTGAGGTGGGTGCTGGTCTCTTCTGTCAGCTGGTGGAGATAGGATGAGAGGAAATGGCCTCAAGTTGTGGCAAGGGAGATTTACATTGGATAATAGTTAAAATTTCTTTACTGAGAGTGTTGTCAGGCATTGGAATAGGCTGCCCAGGGAAGTGGTTGAGTCACCATCCCTGGAGGTATTCAAAAAGCGCGTAGACGAGGTACTCCAGAACATGGTTTAGTGGGCATGGATGATGGTTGGACTTGATGATCGTTAAGGTCTTTTCCAACCTAAATGATTCTATGATTCTATGATCTCAGGACAACATCTGCAGGGGAAAAAGATGAAACAGAGGCATGGACTGGGATGCAGCAGAACTTTAATGAATAAAAAGAGGTATACAAGATTGGTCTGCGTAGAGGCCTCAGTGCAGGGCGCACCAGGGGCATAAAGGAGTCTGCACCCCGTGGCTGCGGTGGAAATCCTTCCAGGTATCCATCTGCCTGCCCCACAGAGGGTGCGGGGTCAGCAGGTCTTCCCTAGGCTGGCTTTGTGGGGCTCACAGACCAGGGGAGCACAACAGAACAAGGAGACGGGAGGGAAAGGAGAGAGCGGAAGAGGGGAAAGGCAGGCAAGGGCTTTGCTTTCTCAGAGCTGAGGCTGGCCCCGTCCTGTTGCAAGGGGTGCTGGGGTTGCTCAGCCTGTCTGAAAGCAACAAGCCGATGCTCTGTCCCCAGTGCGGTAGCATCTCCTGGGTCCCTGGTGGCCTTGCCCAGGGCCATCACTAGCAGCTTTAGCAGGGGAGGCACCTCCTGCCGCAGTAGCGGCTGCCAAAGCCGGAGAGGCCAAAGCCCCCGGAGGAGATGGGCACTCCCTCAGAGCTGAGGATGCTGCCAACGGCAGCGGAGGTGGAGGATCCCACGGCGGTGTTCTGTGGGAAGGAGCTGAGGATGGGGCCGGGCAGGGTCACCACCACAGCAGGGGGCTCGATGACGACGGTGGAGTCCTGGCACTGCCTGACACAGGGCTCATTGCAGCTGTTGGCCAGCGGGGTCGGGCCGCAGGGCTGGCATGGCAGGCACTGGTTGTAGCAGGACATGTCGTGGGTCCGGAGGTGTACCTTGGAGAGAGGGAAGGGTGAGGCAGAGCATGAGGGTTGGGTGAGGAGAATCCTGTCACCCCACCATGACAGAGCCAAGGCACATGCTGGGCAAAGAGCTGGAGCTTCTGTAGGGAGACCCATGGGCTTCTTCCCCTCAGACCAAAAGTGCCCTGCCAAGAGCAGCCAAGCCCAGGGAGGTCCCCACCTAGCCCATAGTTCAGGAGACACCTCAGCCAAGACCAAATGTCTGTCCATGCCACACCTTCTGCCTCCTTCCTAATTCTATGACAAGGACCTTCAAGTCCTGCTGTGGCATGATAGAGCAGGCATCGGCTGAGGTGTCCACTGATGTGAGACCTCAGCCTGGCGAAGGATAAGAAGCTGAAAGGGCTGCAGACTCACCTGGTTCCCAAGGAGAGCAAAGCAAGAGAAGTGGATGAGAGAACAAGGCTTTGGGTTTACTTTTATACTGTTCTTGCACCGCCCCATGCTCTGAGGCTGTCTCTGCACAGGCAGTAATTTTCCAAGAGACTCATCTTAAATGGAGACTACCCTTCCTAATCACACAGCTTTTAATTTGGTTTCCTTTATTGCCTTCTTTTCATTTCCTCATTTCTGAAATGCCCTTTATGGCAGAGAAGCTCCTGCCAAATGGTGGAATAAGAGGCCCAAGGACTTCCAGGGCAGGAACACAACAGAGCTGAGGACAGAACTCAAGTGCTGAGGAGGTCCCATGCAGGCAGGGGACACCAGCTTGGGGTACCTCGGTGGGCTCATTTGCAATTCTTTTTTCAGGAAGGGTCCCAGGTCCTCCAAGTGTTGCAGTCCTCAGCTGTATACCCACAGGTTCTCATGCGCAAGGACTTGCTCTGTCCTCTCTCCCTCTGTCCCAGCTCATTCTGACAGTCAGTGGTTGTCACTTCTGAGGCTGGTGGGCTGTGCTCCTGGTTTCATCTCTCTTTCTCCTTATACTGCTTGGTTTGAGGAGAAATTTCCCCCCTTTCTTGGCCTCCTTTCCTCTCTGGTCTCTCTCTAGGTGTGCAACACAGCCTGGGACATCTAAGTGGCTGTAGCACCCAGAAGTGACAGGATTCCCACTTCCATATCTCAGGGACTGGATAAAATGTCTTTGGAATGGAATCAGCAGAGTGAGAGCCTGCCTCTTGGAGCCTCTCAGCAGCCCAAAGCCAATGCTTCTTACCCATGTCAAGGTGAAGGTGGTATGGGCAGAAATATGCCCAGAGGTGTTCAGGGGCCATGGAAGAATGGGGCAAGAGGGGATTCAGTCACAGGTAGAGAATTTGTCTCTGCTATTGCACATCCCATTCCCCACCAGCAAGCACCACTGTGTAGTGATTAGAGATTTGGAAAGCCTGGTTGGAAGAGAGGAAGAAGGTTATTGAGAGGAAGAGCCCAAAGTGAAACGCAAAGAAGTTTCTTGCAGAAGCAGTTCTCAATAGGGAGAGCATTTGCCCCTCTCCTGCAGTGCCCTTCCTTCACTGCCAACAGTCTCTGAGGGAAAGAGTTTTTCTCCTGACACTCCTCGTAGGATAGCAGCAGCGCTTGGGGAATGTTGCCATGAATCAGACAATCCTTCCCTCCCAGGCAGTTCCTGGCAGAATAGGATTTCAGTGTGGGACATAAAAGCTCTGTGTGGCTGAAGACCAAATGAGTTATCAGCTGGTTGGATCTCCCTTTGCAGCCTAGACGGTCTGTCCTTCCTCTCAAAGCACAGTGACACTAGGTCATCTGTCCTTGTGTTTGGTAGTGACTCAAGGTCTCAGCCCCTGCCTGACTCAGTGTCACATCAATTAGCTGCAGAGGTGCCCATGGCTTTAACTTGGACACAAGGGGCCTATGTCCCATCCCAGACACTGTTAACGCTGCAACAGAAGCAGATTCACTCAGGAGTGCCCTTCATGAGGTGGGCAGGATTTCCTGGCTTTTCTCCCTGTACATAAAGCTAACCTCATTGTTCTGAACTCCTTAACACTGGGAGGAGGAGACATATCCTGACCTGGAGAGGCAGGGAGTGTGACTGACAGTCATGCTAAGACACTTTGAATGTTGATACACTGAATTAAACTGTGTTTCCAAACTGGTGTGAAACTGTCCTCGCTAGGCTTTGAAATCTGCAGTTGCAGAGTGTAAGCTTTGGAGGAGCATGAAAAGGACAGCTCAGGAGACAGGGGTTGTGTTTCAGTGCCAGCGCCCAGGGCAGGTCTCCACCAGGTCCATGCCATTGCTGTTCAGCTGCCACTGGGCTCCTTTTGGCCTGTGGAACCTGCTGCTCTGTGGTGCTCCTGTACAGAGGAGTGGAGAGTGCCCCTGCCATGACCAGCCCATCTCCTCATGAGCAGGAGACATATGCAAGGACACACAAATAGGTGCTCGTGCACACCTGTGTGTATACAGATACTTAAGCATGCATATATGCCCAGATTTTAGGGAAAACAAATTCTTTTGATACAAGAATGAATACGGACACACAAGTTGGAAAACATATATATGCATGCATGCATATATGTGAAGTTATACAGATGTTGTTTGCACATAGATTGGACAGAGAAATAACCCTAATATGCTGAAGGCATTGGCTAGAGACCCCAAGTGATTGCTCAGAGAGAGGAAATAGCAAAACAGACTGGCAGATTTGTCCCAAAAGCAAGAGCATAAGGAGGAGGAGATTCAAAATGAGCAGAGCAGCCCACTCACCAGAAAGTAGACCAGTGACCACCAGAGCATGCTGGACCCCTTATTTTGAACAGGGTGACAAACAACCCTACAGGAAAATCTCAGGCCATTGTACTTGCCTCCACTGGACCTCTATCCAGCAACTGGGTCAGGTCTACAGCCCATCATGATGCATTCCTGACCTGAAAATCCTTGGGTGTCTCACCTCAGCACTTGAAAGGAGACTCAAAGGGAAATGGCCATGGCATAAATCACAATATGAAAGCATTGAACTGTGGAAAATGAAAAGAGCCTGTGCCATTGGCTGGGATGTCTTCAATTAGAGAGTCTGTTGGAAAATTACTGCCTGTATATAGCATGACTGCGCACCTGGGGCGGTGCTGGAGCAGTATAAAAGCCAGAGCAAATACCCAGTCTTTCATACACTTCTTTCACCTCTTTCTCCTTGAGGATCAGGTGAGTCTGAAGACCTTTCTCTTCCTTTCACTCCTCTGAGCAGCATTCAGCTCCCCACACAGCACGTGCCTTGCCTCCCTCATGGTGGGGTGACAAGCTGTTCCTCACCCAACCCTCATGCTCTGCCTCACCCTTCCCTCTCTCCCAGGTACACCTCCGGACCCACGACATGTCCTGCTACAACCAGTGCCTGCCCTGCCAGCCCTGCGGCCCGACCCCGCTGGCCAACAGCTGCAATGAGCCCTGTGTCAGGCAGTGCCAGGACTCCACCGTCGTCATCGAGCCCCCTGCTGTGGTGGTGACCCTGCCCGGCCCCATCCTCAGCTCCTTCCCACAGAACACCGCCGTGGGATCCTCCACCTCCGCTGCCGTTGGCAGCATCCTCAGCTCTGAGGGAGTGCCCATCTCCTCCGGGGGCTTTGGCCTCTCCGGCTTTGGCAGCCGCTACTGCGGCAGGAGGTGCCTCCCCTGCTAAAGCTGCTGGCGATGGCCCTGGGCAAGGCCACCAGGGACCCAGGAGATGCTACCGCATCGGGGACAGAGCATCGGCTTGTTGCTTTCAGACAGGCTGAGCAACCCCAGCACCCCTTGCAACAGGACGGGGCCAGCCTCAGCTCTGAGAAAGCACAGCCCTTGCCTGCCTTTCCCCTCTTCCACTCCCTCCTTTCCCTCCCGTCTCCTTGTTCTGTTGTGCTCCCCTGGTCTGTGAGCCCCACAAAGCCAGCCTAGAGAAGACCTGCTGACCCCGCACCCTCTGTGGGGCAGGCAGATGGATACCTGGAAGGATTTCCACCGCAGCCATGGGGTGCAGACTCCTTTATGCCCCTGATGCGCCCTGCACTGAGGCCTTTATGCAGACCAATCTTGTATACCTCTTTTTATTCATTAAAGTTCTGCTGTATCCCTGTCCATGCCTCTGTGTCATCCTTTCCCCTGCAGATGCTCTCCCATGATGCCGAAAGAGAGATATGTTTCTCAGGGGTGTTTCTGGGAGGGGGTTTGGAGGATGGTTGTGCAGTGTTTCTTAACACAATGATTGTTAACCATCACTGTGTGGTCCATCCCTCTGTGGACACTCCAGATACATGCAGTCCAGAGGAAGGATGTTCCTCTGTGGAAGTTAGGGGTGCATGGGGCACATTGAAAGCCTTCACCATTCCCAAAGGAGGGGAGGGTGGGACACAGTGCAGTGGACCATCTTCAGGCTGTCACTTGCAGGTGTGGAAGGCATCCATCACTCCTCCAGAGCCCCTGGCCACCAGTCCCAGTTTTGTTGAGCCTCTGCCCAGAAATTCCCTCTTGGCCTCAGTGCCCGTGCTGCAGAAGGGGTGTGTGGCCACTCCCAAGCTTGGTTGAGGAGCGTGGGCTGTGGAAGGCCCTGGGAGGGCAGCAGCCCCACAAGGTCTTGAGGAGGGGAGGAAAGGGAATTCCTCTTGCTCTGAATGCTGCTGTGCTTGGGGGGAAAGGCTCACTTAGAAAATGATCCCACAGAATACCAGGAGTGAGAATGAGGTGAACAGGCTCACAGTGCACTTCATCCTCCTAATTCCATCTATGCTGTGGGTTTCCTGGGGAAAGTTTCTGGAGAGACACTGAGGGCAAGGAGAGAGGCAGGGGGCTGTGGCAAATCATTCTTTAAGCGGAATCTGGAAGCTCTCCACAGCAGTGCTGTCACCATCAGACTGCATAGAGGGTTGCAGTTGAGGAAGGGGAGCTGCTAAACTGCTTCAGAACATTCCTGAGCACGATGATGCAGGAACCTCCCAGAGCCCTAATTGGCACTTGGCTTGGTAGCAAAGACACTGCCAACTTTCTCCACAAACATCTTCCAGCCCCTTGCAAACAAAAGCTCAAAAGCGAGTCAGGAAAATGTGTTCTGCTGGAGAACTACATCAATATAAACATGCCCCCCACTGGAGAGCTCTTCCCACGTGGGGCAGGGTCTGCTGTGGGGGCAGGTGCTAATCAGTCTAAGAAGGGAACAGACACACATGGCTCAGCTTCCTTGCCAAAGAGACTGGCCATGTTAATGACATCTCTTGAAATTCACAACATGTACCCCTGAATTTGGGAGAGTCTTTTCACTATCCCCATGGTTGGAGAGCAGCACATAGTATTCAGCACTTCAAGGCTTGTTGGGACAGACTGTCAGCAAGCGAGGAGCCAAGGAGCTGCTTTCCCTTCTGCTTGCCTTTTCTTCAGGAAAAAAAGGTGAAGATCAAATGTGGAAACAAGAAAGGAGAAGGCAAGGCAAGACGCATTGCTGCTCAGGGTGAGTTTTGCAGAAGTCACGTGTGCTCTGTCACCGAGTGACCTATGACTGTGAAGAGACGGTTTCCTGTCAGTTCTCCCAGTCACTTTGAGAAGGTAGCATAGCCCATCCTTGTATCAGCAATGACCGCTTTAGATTCTGCAGCCCAAGAGACAGCTCAGGACAGGCATCCAAGACACATGTCAATCATTCCCTGAGTGGGGAACATTCTGGAAATGAGGATAAAAAGGGTCATTCCTGTGTGTAAACCCATGGGTTTATGTAATGATTGGAGTTGGTTTATGATCTGCATTAGTGCAGATGAGAAATACGCCACTGCAAGATCATGTATGCAGGGAGACATCTCAATCCTTTGATAGATTTAGTCCATCTCAGGCTCCTGGAAACAGTTTAAGATTTTACGTATTTTTGCAGATAAAAGGACAGGAAGAGGCAAGCCTTTCTGTGCTTGTAAATGTCTGTTGTATTTCCTTTCAAAAAAAGCCTACACTGTTATCCTGATCTACTGTTATGATTCTATAAACACACTGACTCTTGAGCCTTAAGATGATTCTGCAGTTGCTGCTACCAGAGAGCATCGGTAAGTCTTCAGCTACCTCCTGGAATTAAATTAGGCAGGGCAGGACCTAACGCCAGAAAACCTTGTTTAGTAACTTCTAACTAAAACAGTGGGAAACCCTCTAGTGTATCTTCTTCCCTTCAGGGAAATCAGAGGATTGAAGGTCAGTTCCTTTTGCTCACTTCCATATGAGTCTCCTCATTTGAAGTCAGTTCCAAGAAAGTGCTATTGCATTGAGGAGATGTGAGCTGTGAACATATACTGTCCAGGGAGGATAGAAGTAGAGGCAGAATGATGGAGAAGAGAATGTTTTCAGCTCTACAGCAAATGGTTCCCAAAACCTCATTTAGAGGGAGAAAATTAAAGTGTTGTTTTCTTTGCAGAAAAACTACCTGGGTTCTAAATCAGATGCCATCCACCCTCCCATCCCTTGCCTGTCTCACTACTGAGAAAACCTGTTCAGCTGCAATAGGAATTCACTTCAGATGGAGTGGAGATGTGTAAGAGGACATACCAATGCAAAGCAAGTTTTCTAAGAAAATGCTGACCATGACGCTGGCCAGGCTTGTGTGTTGGTGCAGCATATGGCAGAGCAGTAATCATGAATATCACTGTCATGTATCATCTTCACAGCGTGATGAATGCCAGGAGGACTATGCAGTAAAAATATTCAGTGTGTGTGACTTACCCAGCAGCGCAAGCATAAATTGACTTTCTCTGTAAACTCTGTAATCTCTTGGTTTGCCCTTTGTTCTGAAGTACTTGTACCTGGCCAGAGTAGCTCTGTCCCCTAATTTGGCATCTACAGATTTGCTGCAGTCAGACAACCTGGGGTAGAGGAGTTTGCTTTCTCAGGGACAACCAAATGGAAGATGAAAAGGCATCTCAGCAATGCAAGCCCGGAGGGGACAGTCAGCCACAAAGTAAACAATGGCTTCAGTGGGCCTTAGGAGCATCAGTGCAGCAGTGACTCACCTTCAGCAGGGACTCCAGATCCTGCAGCTCTAGGGGAGCTTATCAGGCTCTGACAGTGCTGAGGAGAGACAGCGGCAGGAGACTTCCTAGGGCCCAAGAGGAGCCAAGATGGGGATGTGTCTCAGTTGAAAATCTCCCTCCAAGTTTGCAAATTCATATGCATAGGAGAAAAGAGCTGGGGCACCCCGCTGGGATCCTGGGAGACCAACCACTTGCTTTGGGCAGTGATGAGACCCCTTGATTGTCCAGGGCTTCTGGAGAGATTTCACAACCTCTCTAGGGAGGGTTCGTTGTGTCAGAGTGGGCAGCGTAAGGGAGCCAGAGTCTCAGCCTAACAGCAGGCATTTCCATAGATATGTCTTCAATCCATGGGTCCTACATTCACCTGAACTAGCTACAAATTTGTCCCTCTGAGAGGGGCTTTCCAGCTCAGAGCCCCATTGGAACCAGTGAAAGGTCATGGCAGAGATGCAGCCCTGGAAGCCAAATTGCTCTAGAAATGCTTTGTGGACAGTATCAAAGTCTGCATAGTTGATGAGAATGTATGAGTTCTGTGCCACCATGTTGTGATGCTCTTGCCCTGTTTTTACCAGGAAACTTGGCAATGGAGCAACACAATGGAGTCTACACTGACCTCCAAAGAGCAGCAAACTCTTTTCAGATGTTGGTTGTCTCTTCTTGCCCTGGAAAAAGGGGAGACTGGAGGGAGAAGCTAAGACCATGCTGCAGTGGAAAACACACCTCTTCTTCCATTCAGGTTTCTTTCCCTCATCCCTGACAAGCAGTATGTATCATCAGGGCAGGGATCCCCTCATGGAGCAGAGGACATCTGTGCCCCTGGGGAACTCACAAGCCCTGTAACCAGCCATCTTCCATGCACATCCATGCTCTCCAGGCCTGTGTGTCCCACTCCACAGCAGCACAGGCAGGCCTGAGACCTGCTCTTGAGTGTAGTCCACACAAGCCAGCACTCAGGCAGATGCTGTGCTCTAACCACTGGGCTGCACCCCCATCCTGCAGCTGAAGGGACCTGGGTGGTGGTTTGCAGAATCCAGGTCCCTGCATCGCCAGCCTTCTGCTTTGACAAAGTATCTCTCTGTTCATTTCTACATCCACTGAACATTTATATTTTGGTTGCAAAATGAGGCAGTCATGAGGCAAAAGTGTTTTCTAACCCAGCAGTGCGGGGAGAGGAAGCAGCAGGGACCTCTGATTTCATTTGACAGTAAAACCTCTGGTTTTTTCCTCCGGCATCGCATGTGCCTGAGAGCAGGGTGTAAAAACGTGGCCTTTGTTCAAAGCCATCTCTTTGCAGAGCCTTCGAGGTAGACCCGTGGGAGCAGAAACCAAGCAGGCTAACCAAATTGCCCTGCCTGCTCCAAACATCTGGAAACAGCCCAGCAGGTCAGGCCACCCACCAGGGCTGCACAGCGCATAGCTCCACCATGCCCTCAGCTGCCTTCCAGCTCCCTCTCAGCAGCAGCCTCCTCTAAGACTTTCAGGGCAGGGACACACTCTCCCTACCCTGGGAAGGAGGTTCGAATTTTCAGTCCCCAGCTTGGGTGCCGGTGGCGAGGAGGGCCCTGGCGCCAGGCCGGCGTTACTCGAGGCGTGGTTTGGTCTGGAGGAACCAGGTTCCGCCTCACGGCCAAAGCCGGGGAAGATGGCGCCCGACAGAGACCCAGGCCGCGGCGTTGCCGCGGCAACCGCTCAACGGCGGGAGGGGGGCCTGACGCGGGGAGGGGGCGGTTGCTAGGAAACAGCCGCGCAGGCGCAAAGGCGCTGAGCGGCACGCGGCCACCGGTACCGGAGGAGTAGCGGTCACCTCAGTCCCGGTGATCTCCGCAGGCCTAGCGCTCTGCGGAGTCCTTCTCCGCCATGGAGCTGGAGGATGACTTCGGTGAGGCTCGGGGTGGGGCCTCGCGGGGAGAAGGGAAAGGCGGCCGCCGTCCGGTTGCGGGCAGGTCCCGGCCTCGGCCCGGCCCGGCCCGGCCCCGGCCTCGGCCCGGCCCGGCCCCGCGGCAGTAGGGCTGTGTCTGTCTCCGTGCTCTCTGTGTCCGAGCCAAGCAGGCTCCAGTGGGTTGTTGATTATTTTAACTAGGCCAATGTTATATGTGGCAGCCACACCAGGCGTGCTTCTGGTGTGGATGGGGTCAGGCCTTTAGGAAGTATCTGAATAAAGTGACTTAATTTGGTTAAAGTGTTGCTCCTGCCTGTAGCTGTTGTCTCATCTGACTCCAGACTTACATTTTTAGGATTGTTGTGGATTTGCGTTTGCATGCAGTATGGCTAGGGGCAGGGATCTCATTTGCACATGGTATTGTAGTGGTGCTGTGGAGGCTTTGCTTGTTGCAGCCTTGTGTTAACTGCATCTATTTACCTGGTCAAGCCAGGTCTTGTGATTTTTTGTGTTTGCTCTTTTATGTATTGTGGTGAGGGCTTTCCTCTTTCTCTGGTACTTGTGTCTGTCTTCGTCCTTTTACTGGTAATGCACTTGGTCTGATCTTGTGGTGAACCAGGTTATGGAGAGAAACTACTTCTGATTGCTCTTCCTGGGGCAGCTGAATCAGTACGAAGTTTGTCAATCCTTGATGATCAAGTCTTTAGTTTTCAGCTGTTCTAATGACAGGAACTGGCTCCTGGAAGTGAGAGGTGCTCACAGGTGGCAGAGCTGATAGCAGCAGCACTGCAGAGCTGAGGTGGAAAGAAGGATTAGGTCTGTCCTTCCTTCCTAGTGGCTCACAGCATGAAGTCTGCTCATAGTGACTTGTGGTACAACATCCTAACTAGCTGTCAGCCTGTGCGCTGATATAGTTCCCTGACCTGGCTGTTGAGACAACTGGGCACCACTGCGTGTGTAAGAGAAGGGCATGTGATGGCAGGGGAGAGGCTAAACAGCAGTAGCCCATACTTAGATCTGTTTAAGCTACTGTGTCATCAGATCAGAAATGTGCTAAAAGCCTGTGCTTTAAAAGGAGTGGCAGAGCAGAAAGGATGAAAGAAGCCTGGTCTGTCTCCCTGGTGTGCACCCCACAAACAGACCTACAGGCAGCAGAGGGGACCTGTGTCTCCTTCTGGCTGCCTCTCTTCCTCATTGAGAACATGGAAATGTGGTTTTTCAACAGAGACATTAGTATTCATATTTTAATATATTTTATCTATAGATAAAAAATTTGTATCATATATGCATGCATTCATGCTGCTTCACTGTTCAGTGCCTAGATTCTGAAGTGTTTTAGCTGGTTTAGTAGCTCCTCAGTTCCTAAATAATTGCATGACTTATGAAAAATTTCATTTAGAAGTCACATGCACCATGGCAGCCACCCTGCTTCCTCAGAAATGAAACTAAATTGCCTGGCATTGATCAAAAAAGATTTGGTTCAGACTGACAATGCTCCTGAAAGCACTGGTGGGTGTGTCATCATTCCACTGATTCTCCTCTAAGATAGCTGGAAAAGTACTGTCTTCATTCACTTTGAGTAAGTGTGGTTACCTACCTAATATGGTAGCTTAAAGAGTTATTATGCTCAGCGCTACTGACTGTTCTCTGTCTGTTTTGACTAACATCCCAGTCACCAAAAACTTCAAAATTAATCTGGTCATGCAAAACAGGTGCCTGCCTTAATTAATGGTTTCAAACTAAGAACAACTGGTTTGACTCCCTAAGATCACAGCCCTGATGTGGTGGTATGTTTTTTTCCCACTTTGCTGTGTTAGTGGTGCTAGATCTTGTCTTTCTAACTAGGTTTTTTTTTTCCTCTCTCTTTGTTCTTCTGTTCTACTAGATGTTTTGGATCCAGAGAGATTAATACAATGTCCATATAATAAACATCATCGAATCAGAGCCTGTCGGTTTCCCTATCACCTTGTAAAGTGTAAGAAGGTAAGCTGGACTGCCAAACAAGGCACAGTGAATGGGAGTAATTCTGTGCATGTAAATATGACGTGCACGTTCTCATTCTTGTTGCATTTTCTGGCTGGCTGGAGTAAGTTCCTGACAAATACCCTTGTTTAGCCTTTATTTCATATAACTTTATTATTTGTTTAGTAACAGCTTCAAGTACATGTTAATTAACCCAAGACTAGTGTGGCTGTGTTGAAAGGAGATGGAAAGTCTCCATGGTTAGGTCAGGGAGGAAATTCTGGTCTCTTCCAGCAGGTCACAAGGAGGTCAGATGTATTTTTCCACTTTAAGTTGAAGAGAGAACTCAGTCTGAGTTATGTGTGCCCCTTCTGGCTGGTCAGAGTAGGAGTGTTGTGATGTTGCAATTCATTCTTTAAGTGCTAGAAATGCAGCTGCATAGCAGGGGTTTTTTTGTTTTGTTTTGCTAATAACTATTTAATGTGCATCTGGCAGAAACTGCACATCCTGGGCTCAGCACATATGGGGGAGGTTTTTTTCCCCTCTCCATCTTTTATCCAGAATTTGAATACAAATCATTTAATAGGAAGCATTCCTTCTTCTATTCTCCTCTGTTGTCCTTATGGTTTGTTTTCTTTAAATCTGTCAAGTGCTAGCATCAGACTGAGCTTTGGGTTTTTGCTGAGACCTTTTAAAACCCAATTGTCCCTCTAAGTTTACCAATAAGTTTGCCAATGTGTTTTTAAAATAGTATAACAGTGCTGTGCCTTCCAGTTAAGGCACAGTTATAAGGTGTGTGTCTTGGTGTCAGTACTTATAAACAATTAATTTTGGTGGTGCTAGAGCCTTAAAAAATAATAAGTAACTAGTGAAAGTGGTGGGCAGAGCTAAGTGGCAAGTGCCTCCATCTGTCCAACATTCAAAAGCACTGAAATTATCCTTGTTGACCCTCTGCAAATTTTGGCAAGAATGTGCATGTGAGCTAGATGAACAGTGTTGGCAAGTAAACTTTTAACCATGCTGGTTTTGTCCTTGTGTTGCATAACTGATGACCAGACAGTTTTGGCAAGCTTACCTACTTAGGAGGATGAGGTGAGATAGTGACCACCAATCAGACACAGTTGGTGTCTGTAAGTAATTAGCAGAAGAAGGGCTTGTCATCTGATCCATCTGAAGATGCCACTGTGTCATCTGCAGTAGCAAGCATCTGGGTGGAGATTGTCCTTGCTTGGTGGTTTGTTGAATTTCCTTTGTGTGCCCTATACATAAAATTCAATTAAATGCTTCCACCTGCCTTAGCTTCCCACAGCTTTGTCCAGAATGCAGCCCTGCCACATAAATGGGGACACTGCAAGCAGAGCAAGTTGAATCCTCTCAGCTTGAACTGCGTTAGTATTGAGAAGCTTCTGCTATGTGGACAGAACAGCTTGCTCAACCTAGATGAAGCAAATGATGGACACATGAGGACACAGCAACCCTGGCTGTATAGACCGGGTAATGACAACTGCCTTGGATATGTCTGCAGCCTGAGCTATGGTCACATATCAGCAGTAGTGAGCAATGTCTGTACGAGGCACTTCTGCCTCTGCATCTACCTCAGGTGCAAGTCTGATCCCTGACCAGCAGAGCTGCATCAGCCAGAACCAGGCAGGCACTGGTACAGTGGCAAAGTTGTGCTTTTCGCAGTAAAGGCTATATCATTTGCAAGGAGTGGACTAATTTACCATAGTAACAGCTGAGCCCTGCCAGTAGAACCTGTGATAAATTTTTACTTGAATAGTAATCCTATAGCACCAAAGTCTGCAGGTGGAATGCTGCCAACTCCCTAGCTGTTTTGAAAGGTTTAAGGAATTTCTCTGCCTTTGTGCCTGCTTATTTAAAAAACATCTGAATGGTTTAGATTTGCCTAACATCCCTCACCCATTGTTTTTAAAGTAGTTTCATCTGTGCTTTAAACCATGCAGTCATATTGCCAGTGTTGCAGCAAATTGTGAGGAGTTTAGCTGAGGTTATGTTTCATTTCAGTCAACTCAAGGGTGGCTCAGTTTCTCAGTGAATTGTGTTTTAAAGAACAGTCCTGTTAGTTTCCCGTTGCATTTTTAGTAAGTGTCTGAACAATATATTGCCATTCCTTGTTTAGTCTTTTTTTTAAAGCAACATCACAAACATCCTTGGGGGATTTTTCTATGGATTAGCAAGAGATAAGTGAACTTGAGAGATATGGCACATGATTTTGGTTTTCCCTTGTCTAGAGCTACCCTGAAGTTGCAAAGGAATTGGCTACGTGCCCCTTCAATGCTCGCCATCTAGTTCCTCAAGCTGACCTCAGCGATCATATAATGAAGTGCAATGACAAAGGGTTCATTGAGCAAGATATAGGTAAGAGAACCACCCATGCTCCAAGATGTATGTTCATCCTGGGGACTGCAGTCTCCTGTTTGTAAGGATGGCTCATAGAATAACCAAAAAGTGGGAGTGAAATTATTGTCTATAGTTTTGTGTGACACAGCAGCTTTGGGGAAACTTGAATCTTACTTGCTTTGATTTATTGAGTAGGTTCAGAAGAATATTGCAGATGTTCCTGGTAGGCCTTGCACATGTTTTGTTACCAGGCTTGTTGAATAAAAAGGTTGTACCCTAGCTAGACTGTGCGTGTTGAAGTGCCTCCCGCAGGAGCTGGGATGCTTTAATTACCAGAAGGACAGGCCCTTATTTTTGTAGAGCTGATCTCCCTTTGTTGAGGCTTGACCACTGATGTCATGTGAAAAGTTGATTTCCACCAAAGAGGTGTCTAAACTATGGAAACTCCTGCAGCTCTTCTCCTCCAGGGAAACCTGAATAGTTTACTCCCACCAAGAGATGGGGCAGCTCCTCTTCCAGGCTGCTCTGCTGCTGCACATGCTTCATCTGCCATACAATTAAGATTTCAGTCTCCTGCCCAGTGAGACAAGGTGGGAGGGGTGCTGTCCAAAACCCCCAAAATACTTCAGAAGGCATCCTGTGCTATGCAGTGTCTTTTCCATCCCCTGCAGTGGCTCTTTAGCTATTGCCGCACTACAGAGCAGATACATAGTTTTCTATCTTCTGTAAAGTTGCGCTGAGGCTAGCAGCGATGCCTACATTCATGTAAGCAGGTTTCTTCTTCACTCAAGTGTTCCTGCTGCAAAGTTCCAGGGGGCAGAGTCTTTTCCTATTCATTAAAAAAGGTGAATTCAGATGAATACCTGGCTCCTGGGTGTACCTAACCTGTTTGTGTTGTGCAAGGTTTTCTCTAAAGCCAAGAGATGTTTTACAGCTTGACCCAAAGCATTTAATGCCTCTGAAGCAGGATTGACTGCTAGTCACTGAGTTTTCTCTCTTTCTGAAGTGAATCAGTCCTCTGGCTTCCAGAGGGAGCAGATGAATGCTGTGAGCACGTGGCAGGCACCTCCATGTGATGAAGACTGGGAAACAGGTGAGGAACTTCCCCATCTGCCACATTGCTGCCTTCTCCCTGGTCCTGTCCTTCAACTCAACTTGGGACAGTGTGAGTCCAGAGATGCTGTTCGCTTAGGTCTCACTTGTAGGACACCTTGCTTATGCTCATTCCTAAAAACATGCACCTCTCCACGCAGCAGGCTTTTCTTGGTTTAGAGAACTATTCAACATGCCTGCCATAACTGGCATGGAGATATATTTCCAAGCATCTGCTCCTTCCCATATAAGCTTTTGTACCTTATGTGCAATGATAGCAATGGAAACATGATAACTTTTATGTTCCTCAGCTAAATGACAGTGAAGCAGACACGTTCATCATTAGATGAACTTTTACTCCCTCTTGAACATGTAAAAATATGACAGATATATTCCTGATCTGATGGTGGTTGCTGGAGTTTCTTAGTTCTGAGCCACAACATCTGTTTCCTTTTGCAGAGTCATTGGAGCAGTCAGATTCCCCTTTTGTTTGGGGCATGACCAACTCTGGCATAAACAGGTAGCAAATGCAAGTTTGATTCCTTACAACAATGTTTTGTATAGAGGAGTATTGCACTCTGCTCCCAACCCAGTCTCAATGGCTGGACATGAGCTGAGTTTGCTGCTGTACAAACCCTGGGAGGAGGGCTACTGATTAACAGTGAATGTTCTTAGGGTGCTGCTTCAGTGTTACTTGCTTTCTTGTATGACTGGCCCATATAAGAGAAGGAAGCCCTTAGGAACACATATGCTCTCTGCTCTTGTATGCATATGGCAGGGTGCTCCTCCTGCCAGTGGCCTGTGTTCAGTTCCTGCTGGATGTCTGGCCAACGTGCAGGGGAGAAAGGTGCTGAGCCTTTATGCTGACTTTGGAGATGTGGCCAGGTGCTTCCCTCTGGAGCCTTTTCAAACAGTTACTGAGCTTCTGTTGAGGTAATGGTTAGCTAGCAGTCCCTTGTGACATCCTGTGACCTTAGACTTGGCAGACGTGCTGGCATTAGGGTCCTATGTTAGCAGAAATCTCCCCTTCTTGCCCTTTGCAAAGCATAATCACAGTTTGGGTTTGGGGGGGTGAGGTGCTTAATGGCCAGCTGCGAACTGGATGGAGCTGCCTTGACTGGTTTCATTGACCTGATAGTGGGTCATGATTGCAGGCTGTATACAAGATGTGATGGCACCACCAGAGTTGCCAGAGCATGTTTTAAGGTTTGTCTAAGCCCATATGCAGCAACAGTCCTGTACTTGACAGCTCTGCAGTTCTGTATGAGCTCAACCACGATATACCTCTCCTTCCATAAGGGGTGACAACAGTGCTATCTGGTTTCACTTGTTACACTTTCGGGAAAACTTTCTCGTGTTTAGAGCATATATAGCTCTTCTAAGCACCACCACCTCCGAGTGGCAAAGTACCGTGCCCTTATGTCTCTGCTCTCCTCCATGCTGTAGTAAAATGCATAAATTTGAGCAAGTGCATTTGTCAGAAGTAACCAAAGTCTTTCAGTTCCAGTACCACCTTTGAACAAAAGAATTGCTTGCCTTCAAGAGTACGTGCCCCTGAGTCCTTGCCATATGCCATATCATGGAAAGGATGTAAGTACTATGCGTGTGCTTTTGGCACTGTGACTTCTGTAGATGGAGGCAGTTGCTGAAATCACTGGCTGCAGTAGTGCTTTTTGGCCACTGCTGCATGGACAGGAGGGGTAGTATATAACACCTGCCTCCTTGAGAGCAGCTTCTTAGGGAATCTGGTGCTTGGATCATCCTCTGTATTCTTTCCTTGAAGCATCCTCTGTATTCTTTATTTCATATTCTTGACAGGCCCTTCATTACAGTGGTCCCGTTTGAGCAGCCCTACTCCCCAGCCACTTTGGCTCTGTGTCTCTAAACAAGTCCTTCCCCGCTATCTACACTAACCCCTTTCACCCCCCACCCTCCCCCAGACTTAAACCAAATTATTTCCTTGCTTTGTGCAACTCTGCTCACTGTCAGACGCAGCTAAGTCAGAGCAAAGGTAAAACTAGGGCCGCTTAAACCAGCACTACTGGGGAAAAAAAACTATCAAATTACATCTGGAGGTGGGAGGGAGGGAGGGAGCTTCCTGTGTTGAAGTGTCTGATGCTGAAATCACAGACCATTATTTGCCATTAGCAGCAAAGCAAAAGCTTAAAAGTGCATTGGGGAATGACTGTCTTGTTTCTCACTTGGAGCAACTAAACACAGTACTCTCAGGGCTCTGCAGGCATGGCTTCTGCACAAGCAATAACTGTGCAATTGCCATAATGTCAGGCCAAATCTGCCAAACCAAATTGAAATGTCATTTGTAGATAAGCCTTGTTGCCAAGGTGACAAGTGCTGTTTCAGCAAAGGCCACTCTCACTTGGGGGAGTGGAGGAAGTTCTTGTATTTTTCTCCATCTTGTGCAAAAAATGTGTCTCGCCCTTTTCAGAGTTTGGAGTATTAGCATCTCTTCCCCCTGGAAGTTCGTTCCCCCCAGCACTAAATGGCTCCCTTTCTAGGACCATATAGCTCCTGCGGATGGCAGATATTCTCTGGACCTGATGGCAGGACTCTGTAGATTTGGCTGTTGCTGCATGACATGTTTTTGCAACATTTGAGTTTGTAAAACCATCCTTGGTTGCCAAGTCTTTTTCCCAAGCATTTGTTTCATAAGTTGCCGTCATCTTCATTTGGTGATCTTTGTTACTGTTATTGAATAAATGGACTGATAATTTTACACAGCACCAACTCCTTCCCTCCTCAGACAGCAGTGAGTAGTTAATAGTAAAAGCTGCAGGAATTAGCAAGTCTCTTGGTTCAGTTGTCAAATGGCAGCAATGATTATCTGTGAAGTTGTTCTATTTGCTCCAAACATTTGGAAACAGCAGGAGAACTCTTCTGAAGTGGTGGTGGGTTTTAAGGGGCTAGGGTGGGGAAGGAGGGTGATTTTTAAGTAGAGGAGGTAAGGTCTGATTAGGTTCCTAATCAGAGAGGTGATAGTGGGAAACGGAACAGCATGGAGGGTTGCACATACGACTAAAATCTTGTCCCTTAGCTTGATGCTTTAAAACAAGTGTGTGGATATTTGAGGGCCTTTTACAGCCTGGATTGTATAAAGTAAGTTCTGAGAGTTTCTCCAGCCTGTAAAGAAGCTGAGACTTCCTACTGCATAATGTTTAATTAAAATCATCTGGATCAGCCAAACCTATAAGTATTTTTTCTGTGCATACACTTTTTGCTTTTTATCTTGTCAGCATCTGAGTTTGTGCGCATAGGGTATGTAAAGTGGACAGTTTGGGTTTTAAAATACATTGTCATTTACAGACACTTCTGTCTTCTTCCTAGAAAGCATCCTGATCACACCTTTGCAGCTTCAAGCCTTAAACCTTAACTTTGTCACATGGGTGCGTGGTGCTTCAAGTCATACAACAATGGAGAATCCTCTGTGAATTCCTTACAATATGCGTAATACCAGACAGGTGAAGTTTAAAGAGTACACTTAAATACTTGTCTAGTTTCCATTAGGGTTTTGTAGTTTTCTAACACTTAAAACATGTTTGAGAGCTCTAATGTAACTGTTCTTTGTTGGAGGGGTGGGGAGGGAGGAGCCAGGAATGGTTTAAATCACTAAAAATACGCTTGGGACTGTATAAATGTGTGGATCCAGCAGTATATTGTTAAAAATGGATGCAATGTACAAAATGTCATCTAAACATACAAACACAAAGCATTAAGAAACCAGACATAGTATTTGTCTAGAAAGAAATTAATGCCTTTTACATTTTGAAAAGAATGTTCCTCAAAATACTGTATTTTCACCATCTGTATTACTACCCATGTAAAATAATACATTGACTAGAATATGCAAAATTAGGATTGTTTTAAAGTTCAGTTCTGTCAAGGTTCTTGTTGGCAATTTAGAATAAAAAGGTTATGAATACTCCTGGACCTATTTTATATTTCTGAAAGACATCTGCAGTGATTTGTTATATTCTTGTTCTGTTGAGTAAGTAAATGCTTATGCAGTAAGCCCTCCACTCAACATTTATTTGATTACATTTTGGTCACTTTGAATGAAAGTGGTGACAAATGTCAGCTGTTTGTTTCTGGTTTGGCTGCAGTAGCAGGATTTGTGGCCCAGACCATTATAATTTTACAGATAGATGCCATAATTGGGCCCCATTATCCTAAGCTCATTTAATTGCCAGTTGGTGAAAGACTGGCAGTACTTAGTGCAGTAACTACCTGCTTTTTGTTGGGTCTCACCACTTGGTCTGCACTGCGTAGGAGGTGAGCTTTGAGTGCAGGAGGCACATTGTCTCAGGCCACAGCTCTTTGTCAGGGTGAGTCGTGGGAGAACACTGTTCTCCAATAGCCCTGCCTTCCTAGAAGGACTAGATGGACTTGGAAGGTCATGGTTGTGACTTCAAAACATCCCCTGGCCACAATAATTGGGGGTTATCCCTATCCCACAAGAAGTGGGTTTGTCTTGTAGGGTAGGTGCAGCCAACACGTGACAGAGCTCTGAGATCTGAAATCCCATAATCTTCTGGGCAACTTTCTCAAGCACGTCCTGCACGTGCCACCGCCTGTGAAAAGCAGGAAACCCATCATTTTACTGTTCCCTGCAGTGATTTGGGAATAAGATTAACAGGCTGTAAGGATGTAAAACACAAAGATGACCCTCCTCCAGCATTATGACTAATTAAAATCCCAGTATCATCTATCACTGGGCTGTTGGCTCCCTCTGACTGTTTTGTATTTACCACAGGACAAGGAATATTTTAAAAAGTATGCGAAATGGCACCTACTCCAAGATGACAGAGCAAGGACTTTCATGTGACTATCACTGTGGCCACAGCCACATATTCCTGTGTTAAATCCTCAGTCTCTCTCGTGATGGGCAGGCTGTGCAGTGCTGGAGCCTTCACCCCCTTCCCTAGAGGCTGGATGTGTCCCATGCCAGGGGAAGCTGGTGGGATGTAGGGGAAATATCAGCCCCTTTTGGCCTGCTAGGGAGGGGTTTGGAGCATGTGCCTGCATGACTCTCTCCCAGCCCGAGTTTTTTGGTAGCTCAACAGTGCCTGTGCTCAGTCTGAGCACTCCTGTGGGTGCACCCTGCCTTCTGGGCCATTTCTGCCTCGACTGAGCTACCAGGTCTGTGGCAATAGGACTGGTCTGACTAGAAATGCCTGTGGAAATTTGGGACAGAAATGGTTGGATCTGCAGTTGTTACTGGTGACTCAGGAGGGAGGATAGGAGGCAGCATTTACCTTTATGCACAGATTCCTCTGTGTTGGAGAGCCTGGGCACACTGGAGTTCCTTGTTGTTTCTCCTGGTGCCCCCAGCCCTGTGTGGTGTCTGGTGGGTCTCCTGACCCCTGATTTGCACCCAGCCACAGAGGGGCAGCAGCTCTCCTCAGTGGTAATTCACGCTGTTGGTGCAGCTCCTGGACCCACAGATGTCTAGTGCTCTGCTTTGTCCCTGCATCTCACTGTGTGGTGCTGCACAGACTTTTTCCCACTGAAGGGCTGAGCTTGCACTGCAGGACACCCCCATGCTATTGCTGTGCCCCACTGGGGCTGGAGCACAGCAAGGTGCACAGGCCTACGTGGGTCAGTGGGAAACCAGGTCTCTTCCCCCTCGTGGGCTCTGTGTTCCCCATGGGCTGTGATCTGGTCAGCGCAGCCAGCTCCCTACAGTTCCTCCTGTGGGGAACCTTGCTTGCTGGATGCTTGCTGAGTCAGACTGTGCCTTGGTGGTCTGGTCTAGGGTGCCCAGCTCCTCTCTGCTCGGCCACCAGCTGGAGTAAGGGCATCAGGAGCAGGGCTTTCTGCCACCTCCCACACTGTCCCTGCTGTTTTCATCCGCAGGATGCAGCACAGGCTTTCCCTCAGCAGAGCTGCAGTCCACTGGCACAGGAAAGAAGTGTCCTTTCTCCTGCCTCCCCTCTCCTCCCACCAGTTCCAGAGCACTGAGGAAGGCTAAGCCCCTTTCCTCCCCACTCACATGGCCAAAGCCAAGCCTGCACACAGATTTGTTTATTTTTCACTTCACTGTGTTGGAGGAAGAAGGCGGAGTTCTGCCTTCAGCTGCATGTCTTTTCAGGGTCAAGGTCTGTATGGATGGCCTTAGTTCTTTCAGACTGCCCTTCTGGCACTCAGTGATTTGCACTGCTGAGGTCTCTGGGCCCTTTGTTGCTGATTCCAGAAAACCATGCAATTCTCTGGTCACAGCTAGTGGCACCCCTTTCTCCTTTTGTTCCTCTCCACTTTCCCCATGATCTAGAGATGAACACAGGGTGCCTGTAGTCCCACAGAGATGCAGTCACAGCTGTGGTGTGTCCATATGCATGGTTCACATCCAGTGGTATAGCCCTGGAAAAACACACTCCCCTGTCTCACCCTCCCCCAGCAGTTCAGACTGTGCTCTTTCCTCAGTACTGTCTTCAGCTAATGGGGATTTGGGGTAGTTGCATTTGTTCCCAGCTGAAAGCCAGGAGACCAGCACTGTCCAGTGTCCCCCCATCAAAGGGGGCAGGGATCCTTGGTACTGTGAATAAGCAGCTTTGAATCTGATCAGTTAAATCCTGCTTAGTCACTCTTGTAACCTAATCATCACACATAAATACAGGGTCCTGAACTATATTGGCTCCTACCCAGTGCAAAAGGGAAGAGAGTGAGAGAAAGAGAGGGAGTAAGGAAGACTTTCCATCATGGGGGTGTTTACAATTAAAAAAAAGTGCTGGAGGTGGGAGAGAGAGAAGGGAACAGATATACCTTGTGGGGCAAGGAAACACTAGCTGCAAAAATGCCCCTTCACACTTGTTCTGGAAGGTGAACAAGCTCTTCATATTGTTTTGCCTTTGGAGTTTAGTGTCCAGCTCCTTTGTGCTGTGCTCAGGAAGGCTGGAGGAGAAGAGCTGGGTGGTGGTGGGGACCAGGCTGTCCAGAGACTCTCCAGACTACAGCCTTTGTGTTCTAGGTATACCCCTCACATTGCAGCAGTAGTTCAGCCTGAGTTACACTGATGAGTTGCATGTGGTGTTTCCTTTAACTTCCCAGGGAACCACCTCCTGCTTCTGAACTTCAGGTTCCAGCAGGTGAGACTGCCTGGGGTTACTGAAGGCGGCACAAAGTCTCCTTTTTCTGGCAGATCAGGCTCTGCCCCCAGATCTCAACTTTACAACCAAACCACATTTAAGAAGTCATTTCCCCTTTCCTGGCTTTAAGTCAAGGTTATAACTCATAAAACCAAAAGCATGGTTTCAGCCTGGAGATCATTTACAAGTGCTCACTCAGCAATAGGCTGGAAATGAAAGCAGTGGCTGCCTGGACTGCCCACACAGCTGCAGAGCTGAGCATATTTCTTTCGAAGTGTTAGCCAAACCATGCAGATGAGGTGTCTCCTTATGCAGCCCTGACATGCTTGTGCCAGAGCAGGTAGATTGAAAGGGCCCATCCACCTCCTATCCAGTGTCCGGGAAGAACCTTCCTACGCAGGATTCCCATCCCTGCCAATGTCTGGGTGCCTCGTGGCAGCTGTCCTGCTCCCTGGAGTGCACAGGTCACCATGGGAAGGACCATGGCCATCATGCCTCATCCTTGCTGCTGTGATGCGCCTATCCTGGGAGTGCTGCTGTGAGCCACTGGGATCAGAGATATCACCTGCTGCACAGGCAGCCGTGCCTATTGCTCCCAGCTAGCCCCTGCCACTTGGGCTCCAGAAGTAGACAGGCACTTGCACACACATCCCAGAGCCCTGTCCCCAAACCAGGAGGGATCCCAGGCTCTGCAGACAAAGTCCCTAAGGATTTCTATAGGGCTCTTCCCACCTGCCACTGGCCAGGCTGGCTGTGCCCTCCTCCCTGCCCATAAGGAGGGGATGCACCAAGCCAGCATCTTGAGTTACTCTGGATACCATGATGGCCAAGGGCTGCAGCACTCCTTTACTATGTATGTCCAGCACAACCGATGTCTGATAATATACCTGCCCTGTATTTTGTGAGTGATACCATTTGAAATCTAGCCTCGTTGTAATTTCTACTGCTCATTTCCAGAACGTTGAGATGACTTACTGTTCTCTGGTCCCCTGTTATCATTTTATTACCCTTTCCCTCCTCTCTTTTCCTCTTAGCTTTTCACCTCCCTCAATCAAGGTACAAAGATAACCAAGAGTGGTAGAACAAGAGCTAAATAATTGCCTGGGGAGGAAGAGGGCAGGCTGCTGCCAAGAATCCACCCAGGACTGCAGCAGCTGGTGCTTGCTGGGTACAGGGAGAGCTGGAGTTGGGCTGGGGGAGGTGGGGGGCTGTGTACAGGGAAAGGCTTCAGCACCCACAGGCCTTGGGCAAGACAAAACAGAGCGAGGCAGGAGCACCCTCTGCAGAGCAACTAAAATTGTTATACTTACACAGTGTTACTGTGAAAACATGATACCATTACCTTTGGATTATGTTATAGCTTATGAAGAGAAATTTTTCTTCTACAGTTGAGACATTCAATATTGTTACTATAGTCATGGGTAGTGTTACCACTACCCGTGGTTTTTGTTTTAGGCTAACGGTGCTGATCTTTAACACATATCTGTTGTAATCATGCATTATAGGGTTAACATTTGGAAGCAGTATACATATATAGGCATACATATTAAGCTGTGGTTACTAGACAAGTATAAACATCCTCTAGTACTTATCTCTACTATCTTCCTTCTAAATTAATTCTATCCCACCCAATCATAATGTCTTAATTATCTCTCCCTCCAATCTGCCTGTTACATTAGCCACATTTCACTCTTTTTAACTGCTAAAATACTGACTGCACTTGGTCTCTTTGTTTCAAAACTTTTACCTCTGTTTTATACCCTCCTAGATGTCTTCTACACATGCAGTCACACCTTAAAGCACACTGCTGAAGCAACAATACTATTTCTAGGCTTAAGCTGCTGCTTATCATAGTGAAGTCCTTCAGCGGACCACCCTAGAAGGTAAACTGTGAAGACCTGCCTCAGCAGACTGCCAAAGGCTGATCTGATCTATGTATCTAGTTTATACCTACATCACTGGATGACTTTCTAACTTTTTGCATTCTTTGCTGGATATTTTCTGATTTAGTAAGTGTTTTGTAGCTGTGGGGAACTTGAATTACTACAAAACAAAACATAATTGCAAGAGAAAGGTAAGCTAACCCCTTGATCTCACATTTTAAATCCATGATCTCTTTATCAACAGCCACATTTTGCCCTCCAAGTTCTTCCTTTGCTATCCTTAATTAGAACCTAGAAAGTAAGTTGTGCAGGTCACCACGACTCCAGCTCCCACCACCTGCATCATTAGCAGGTAGAGGGCAGGAGAGAGGAAGGTCTCTCCAGTGCCAAAGAGGGAGCTGGCAGAGCATGCTGAGGTCCCGGCTGTCTTCCCTGCAGCATAGCTCCCACCTGCAACCAGCTCCCCACCACCCCAGCTGCTCCCACACTCCTGTTCCACCACCCAGCCAGCAGAGACCACCACCACCACCATTTCTACCACCCTTCTGAGCCAGCACCAGTTCCAGGGCAGTACAAGCCTGTGTGCCACCACGTCTGACCAGTGAGATCCATCACTGGGAGAGCCTGGTCTGGAGCCAGCGCACACACTCTCCCCCCACGTTCCAACCCCACAGTGTGGTGGGACCCACTTCCTACTGAAACACAGACTGGGCACTCCACAACATCCCTGTGACCCTCTCCCTGCTGGTGCCTTCTCCTCTCTCCATCCATTCTCAGTGAACTGGGAAGAAAATCCACCCCATGTTTCCCATCTACTTTCTCCTCATTGCACACTTTCTCCCTTGGTAGGCAGGACTTTATGCCTCCCTGCATGTCTCCATCTGCTTCACACTCCCCCACTTCGTGGAAGCCTGAAGAGCCAGTCCTCTCCCCTTGTGGCATTGCTTCCCCCTCCGGTGGGGCATCTGCCACCACACACCTTCCTGCGTGGGCAAACAGTGGGAAAGACTGCAGTGTCCCCTTCCCTTTGGGTGGGAGCTTTGGTTCCTTTTGCTACCAATGCACCTATACAAGCCCGACTTATCCCTCGCTAGTTTCAGTGCCAGCTAAGCTTTGGCTTTGACCCTTGAGCAACATCTCTTCCTCCAGGGTAGCTGACCCCTGCTTCTGCTTTCTGTGAGCTTCCTTTTCAGATCTGAGCTCAGGCAGAGGTTCCCTGTTTGGCCAAGCCAGCCTTCTGCCTTAACCTGCCTCAGTATAAGAATATTGGATTTGTCCAGCTTAAGTACTTGGGCACCTTACATGTTAGTCAAGGTAAAAAACTTCATTTTGGTTGAAAAATCTTTATTCACATAACACATCACATGAATCACATCATGTCCCATCCTTGCCCCTTTACGTATAAAATACTGGTTAAAAGTCTTTTTTCAGAGGCAAGTTAATTTCCACAGTGTCCTCTCGTGAGAGAGTTCATCCAACAGCTGAAACATTTGCTGTGCCACAGCTGTTCAGAGGCAAAACAGCTCTGTTGAAGGAAATATAGTCTTAGTAAGAAAGGAAACTTGACAGCTGTAGCAGCAACATGTAAAGCCACCCAGGGTTTCAGCTCTGTCCCATTTCACGTTAGCAGGGAACTTGATCCTACCTGTGCTCCTAATGTGGCACACTGTAATGATAGAGGCTTTGAGAATTGTACACTAACCGTCTGAGATAGCACAGATACTCTTGTAAATCATTTTGGACTTAACATGTAGTAGAAATTTGTCTGAACTTGCACATCATCAAATCATTACCTAGGTGGTTCCTTCAAGCCCCACATCTCACCTTTAGACATACTAAATACCAAGGACACTTTGCTTACAAGAGGGAAATTAGCCTACACAAGAACAAGGATACTCTAAAAGGGCAAATTAAATGAACAGAGAAACATGTATTAAAATGCCAAGCTTGTCTCAAAAACAGAAAAAAAAATCCAGTTCCAATTATTTTATGGCTCCTGCCACAAGCCAAAAAAGGAAACAAATTGGCTAGAGTCTCACCTTGGTATAAGACAAATCCCGCTACACCAGGTCACAACTATATAAACTTTAAACACCACCAAATGACATTCTTTAAACACTAAGCCATAAAGTTGTAAAATTAACGTGGAATTGGACCAGTTTCTGAGAAGAGAAGAAGATTTTCCAGGGATCCCTGACAAGGTACCCAACTGATCTCATAGATTATCATCTTGCAAGTGCATAGAATGCCAAATCTATCAGACTTCATATTTACAATAAATTTAAGGTAAATTTAGATTTAAGATTTAAAGATACCAGAAGACAGATGATCTATCACTGCAGACTTCCTCTCTTCCTTTCAATTCCCTAGCCCCTCTGGCTCAAATGAAAACCAATTCTGTACTTGGTCTGCTAATGTGTTTCCTTGGGAAAGCCTAGCAGACTGAACACAAAGAGCACAAAACAATTCAGAAGCATCAAACACGTTAAGCACAAAACAGACAGCCAGCAGGCGTGCAGCACACTAGATATCCAACAAACATTGAGGCTTTCCTGCTTTCTTCTGCTGAACCATCCAGTAGAATTATCCAAGCAGTGACAGCATCTTGGTCTCCACCCCTGTGTCTGCAGTGCAGCCAGGTAGCACTCCGACTGCTAACTCTTCTCTTGCCCTGGGTTCCAGGCATGAAGCTGACTGGCCTGTGACAGCTGATCAAATTGGGTACTCTCATCTGCTCTGCCACAGCACACAGGTCAGTCAATAGTTCAGTTATGCAAGTGTAAACAAGCACGGCTAAAGCCTGTTTCACTTGCCCAGGTTAACCGAAATTCATTTTTTACAGTTATTAATACCATTTCTCAAAAGTTTGCAACAGGCTACGTAATAAAAGCAAAGCTTATTGCAGCAAAGATAGAATGCAAAACTTGTAATCTGTTACTAATTAAGAGACCCACAACCATTCCAGACAGAAAAAAATGAAGGAATTGCCAGTATTATGCCACATCATCTGAATATGACGCTTCCATGCCACTGTCAGACATCTGGAAATGCTCCAGACTTGTACACAAATTGGGATGGGAATGTATCTGAAGGCTGATTGAAACGGATGATGCCCAAAATCTCAGGATGGCCGTTCTAACAGAGCCCCCCCGAGTCTGCAGGGAAAGGAGTACCATAAACAAGGCATTTCATAACTGTGAATGTTTAAATGTGGATAGATACCTACAACCAAGGAGATACATGTAAGTTGGCTATCATCTGTGAGGTGATACATATGAGAATGTACAAGAATGTCTTTCACAGTAACTTTGCAGGTACAAAGAAAACACAAAGAACACCCTTCCCAGGGGTGAGGGATGTTTATTTACCATCCCAAGGCACATAACTTCAGGAAACTCTTCTGACGACAACTGATTTGAAGAGAAAGGTCTGTTGCCCTGATCCCACTGTTATTCTGAATGTAAAGAACAGCAGAGACCCCATTCCAGCTCTATGAACATAAAAATCACAAATCTGAATCTGAGCACAGTGAGGACTTGCCTTCTTCATCGATTCAAAAAAATACCAGCTACAGAGCACAACACACCAACCAACCACCTCAGAAAATGAACACAACTCACAAAAATGTGATGTGCACTAGCATTAAAAATGTCAGAGTCTTCCAGTTTTCAGAGGCTGGATTTGGCACTAGGCACAGTGAGATAACACAGGCCTCATGTGCATCTGACTGAAAGCGGGCAGAAGTACAGCATTCAGCTTCCACTTGGAAGCAGCGGGGCATAAAAAGGTACCAAAACATACCTCAGATAAGATGAGAAGCATTTCAGCCTAAAATGGGAAGATTTGTGCTGGTTAATACTGTAGGCGTAAACAAAAAAGTTAGCTGAGGTTATAACCATGCTTTAAGACCCTTCTCCACAAATCCTTCTCCCTCCAAGCAAAACAGTGAGTTTGCAGATGGGAACCTTTCACTTCCCACCTCTTTTTGCACACTTACACTGCAGGAGTGTGCCCACAATGTGAAATTCTCCTCAGTGGCATTCTTTCATTGCAAAATACAGTGATCAGGGTCACTTCTAGCTAGCACAGGAAAGGCTCACTACATCTTATGCTCTGCCTTTGCATCCTCTTATCCCTATCTACCCAAAAAGACACTCCTACCTTGCAGTACAGCTGGGCAAAATTTTCAGTTCTGCCTCCTATTTAACCAGATTCTTAAACCTGCAGACAATAAGGTGAGAGCAGTAAAGGCTAGGGTTATTTTTACAGGGCCATTCTCAACTACAGCATCCCCAGAGGAATTTGTTTCCCTACATGCTTTCCACATAACATGTGTCTGAGTGTGATTCGTAAACTGAAGTTCACAGGAGGGGCTCATCCAAAGCAGCACTCAGAGGGAAGTACAGTTTGGAAGACAGTCCATCTTGCTCCAAAAGACAATCTCTTCTGGGAATAGTTCAGCAGCTCATGTCAGATACTGCACGACGAGAAACATAATTACACAAGTCAAAATCATTCCCCCAATCATGAAGTATTTATCTTGAAAGGCTCGCTTCTCTATCAGCCGCATTACTGTATTGGATAAGCCCAACATGTTGGCAACATCCAGGATCTTCTTGTGAGTACCCTAAGAATAAAAAGACAGCAAAGAAACAATTAACATCATGGTCCAACACTTCTTACTCCACAGCCCAGGAATATTTCATCATGGGTGGCAAGTGGTGAATTCTGATCAAGGGAACTTGCTATCAGCCAACAGTTCCTACATTTTAAGAGCAGATGGCTACAGGACCCTGGAAATAGATGGATGATGAGACTAATTAATTCACATACATGAACAGGAATGTGGTTAAAGATACAAAACAATCTGTCCAGACAGAGACATCATAAAGAGTGGCTCAGAGAAAATGCACTCCCTACAGAGGCATTAAGAGTTTTTCTGGTCCTTTTTAAGATATACAGCCTAACAAGAGCCTGAAGCTTCTTGATCAGACAACCTTTCTTGCAGAACTTCCCTCCCACTGAAGTACAGTTCATACCAACAACAGATTGAAAAGGAAGTCCAGAAACTTGTAAGGCTAATGGTAGAGTGCAATGAAAGACATACAGAAGTGTAATTAATGCAATTTCAAGAAATCCTTCTGGAGAAAAGCACTGAACAAAGACTGCTAGCAGATGTACTGCAGGCAGGCCCACACCTCAGTTTTGTTTCACTGCTGAAGCAGTTGGTGTTATTAAGAATGTGGATCCCACCAGTTACCACAGCAGCAGTAAGCACGTGACAGTTAAACACAGTGAGCTGCAGAACTGGAGGTACCAGAATTGAGCTGGGGGAGTCACTGCTGCCGTGCAGCAGGAATATTGCTACTTTATTTCAGGGCAATAGTCAAAGGGAACTGTATGAAATACAAGCACATAGATGTACTCTGGGCACAGTTCAGAGCTGGGTATTGTCCCATCTGGGAAGAAGGGAGAGAATTCATGCCTACGGAGTCACGATAGTACAGGCAGGTGAGAAGGACCTTTCTAGATAAGCTAGACAAATGGGTAACATTACCGATGGGCAGGCAGAGATGCTGCACTGAGCACCACGACTCAGCTCACAGCATGCAATCAGAGATACGCTGGCCAGGACCAGCCTCCATCACACCTATGTGTCCACAAAGACGGGTACTGCTAGAAAGTAGCCTTGTCACGCCATGGCAATGATAATGAACCTAATCTCTCAAAATGACTTCTGGGTCCAAGTCCTTAACAGAACACCCTGCTTCAGAAAGCTGTAAGACTTAAGTTATTTCTTCTCTGAGCAAGGTCAATAGCAGAGATTCCCATCACAATGCTCTACTACCACGCTTTAACTTTAAAATAAAAACTCTAGCTTCTGTTCTCACAGTCCACTGTATCTTTGGTCTAAGAAGAATAAAAAGGTGAAATCTGGGAATTGTTCTGAATATAAACCCAAGATCAGAAAAGCTGAGGACAGAATTTATATCAACTGTATTAGACATACATGCACAAACAGTTTCTTAATCCATAAAACAGACAGATTTGCAATACCAAATTAGATAATCAGTTTCTTCTGTAGAAGGCTGTGTAGGTATTCAGGCCCTTTGCTGAAATCAGGTTATGTCTCTGCTAGTAAAACATAATCACATTTTTCACCTCCATTTCACACACCTCACATTAAACCCCTGGATACTATGCTTTCTAGTTCAGCACTGTTCCTGTCTCTGCAGCAATCTTTTCACAGGACTTCAGAACAAAAGAAAACCTTGCTTGGAGAAGAGAAACCGAATATGAATCTTTAAAATGAAAGTAAACAATAGGAAAAGTGAAGACTCTTCAATTCTTGCAGTCCATGGAATGAACTGTACAACTAGAACAGCTAAAGACTTGTGACAATTTGGGAATACTTGGTTCATACCTGTCTGTTTATATCCAATACCCAAGAAGTTACATGGAATAACATGTTTCCAAATTAACTCATTTACCTTTTAAGTTGTCTCTACGCTAGCTGCTTCTGGCAGATTTGTAAACAGGCAAAGTCTCTGATAGTGTAAAAAAAGCTAAGCTAAGGGGAAGAGGAATATGAACAGATGTTTCCTCATCTCTGAGCAAGAAGAAATATCCTCTTGAAAACATAAGAACAGGATGCTCCCAAAAGAACAGACTATCAGTAGGAGTGGGCAGAGACACACTAACAACTTCACTATTACAATTCTGACCCGAAATATGCTTAACTTGCTACAATTTGTCAGCAGAGACAAGGCATGCCTACATTTGCAGAAGGCCCATCATAATCTAATAGGAATCCAGTCACATTACTGCAATCTAACTAGCAAAAGCAGCAAGACAGGACCATGGACGATAACACAAAACAGTATTTCCTCTCAATGTCTTTGAGGCAACAAGTCCTGTTCCTTTATCATATTTGCCAACTGTGGTTAAGTTCTCCTAAGTTGTGATGTACGCACTTCCTTCTCAGGAACCCCCAGAAACCAAGTGCTTCAGTCACTCACCAGAGATTACCTTGAATCAGTGACTTACCATCTTGTAGAATCAACAAGTCAAATTCCCTGTGTGAAGCACAGGTACACTCGTGCACTTTAATGACTAGATGCCCCAAGCCAATGTGAGCAGCCACCAAAGCTATCCAGTGCTAAACACAGAGGACAGATGTGTATAACCTCAAGGATGTAGGAACTTTAAGGAAGCTACTTTTTCCAAAAAGCATTCACAACCCTGAATCCTCTCCTGGCACTAATAAGTAGTCCTTCCACCCTTTTCTTCATGAGATGGTAGCAGAATCCCTCCTTCTACCCACTAGTCGTACAGCTAGACTACTCAGCTACCACATATCTCTTAAATGAATGCTTAACTACCACACTGAGTAGCTACATCTTATTCAAAGTTTTTCCAGTAACTGACTTTGTCTAAAAAGAAATATATATTCACTAGGTCAGTGAACAACTAACCTTAACCAAGAAGCTATCCTTCACCTCAGAGAGGAAAGAACTCGACTTCAAACTCTGCTTTAATGCATCCATGTAACATTTGTGAGTGCAGGAACTGATCACCAGACTACAGAGTAGAAAAGGAGTTACAACACTGCTTTCTGTCATTGTACCCTGTGGTGGTCCTGTCCAGTGCTTTGGGAATACCAGGTAGCCTGGACCTCTGTGATCAGGATAGGAAGTACCTGGCTTGTGAATTGCAACACGACATTAGGATTAAAATAAGCACCTAGCAACTCTGCCCTGTGAAGACACTCAGCTCTAGTAACTCCCAGGAAATGGGTACCACAGGTACTGGAAGTTGCTCCAGCAAAATGCCTATGCACTTTAAGAGTGAAACCCATACATATGTACAGTTCAGCTGTCTGTATACAAGCTGGCTGAACTGCCTTTATAGCCAGTGAAACCCTAGTCTACAATCCATGGAGCTTAAGGTGCGATTCATCTGACCAAATGTAAGGATTTATGTTAGCAATTAAAAATGCTTAAATCCTCTGGCAGACACATCCCAAAACAAAGCAATATCACAAAACAGACAACAATAGTTATCCCCATCAGAAGATGAATGGAACAGAAGTAGGGATTTCCCCACATTTTTCAGCAATCTAGCTTTCCCCCAACACACACTTCTTATTAAAAAACTTTTTGTATCTTTGAGCTATTCGCTCAAAATTTAACATCACTTTGAACAGTCTTTAAAATAAATGACAAATATTTGTTATTAAGACACATGAAGAAATACAGCCATCATTAACAGTATTCAGGGAAGGATATATTGTTGAGGTGCATTAGACCTGAGAGAGTATTGTGTTTAAGATTAGTAATAAAGATAAGTACTTTACACCAGCTTTGTGGTTGCTCTGAGTCATGTTCATCTGAATCAGTTATCTATCTGTGAGCTAGTCATTACTTCCCATTCTTCACTTGAACAAAACACACCCAAACAAACAAACAAAAAAAAACCCATAAGGGAACAAAACATAACATTCAGCACTCCAGATACTAACTACCATGCAGGTGAAGACTGCTAGGCCATCCAGCCACAAAAAGAGCTTAAAGATGCTCCCAGTAAGATGATAAAATGTAAAGATTTCAGGTTTAGTTAAAATGGAATTTGGGCCTTTCCCAGCATTCTCAGCTCAAAGCAGTTTACTGAAACAAACTCATGTATTGATTTTACTTAGCCTGGTCATCATAAACACAGAAAAACGTGGGGTCTTTTTGGTAAAAAATGATGCCCCCACCTTTAATGTCACTCTCTGGTCCCTCAGCCCCTGAAGGATGTTGGTCCCACTGCCAATAAGATCATCCATGCCACGATGGGCATTCTGGAGGGATTCATTAAACTGTAATGTTTCGTCGATCGGTATGGTGGTGTCAGAGTCCTGTAGGGGAAATGCAGGGTCTTGGTTACCTTGCCTGCTCACTCATACTGCCCATACATAGTTAGATCCAGAAAAAGAACATGCAGAAATAAACGTGGCAAAAACTTCACAGGACTTGAAGGATTACATTTTAAACGTTTTTTTATATAAGGATATTAAACACAACATTAATATTTGAGTGAAAAAAGTAATTTAGAGAAGCCTACAGGAAGCAAGCCAAAAGGCAAAGCTGATCAGCTGTTCAACTGCAATTAGATCTCGAAGGATAAAAAGTCAGATTAAAAGTGGAGAATTTTTTATAATCTCAGTTTATGATATATGTAGGAAAGGGTATTACAAGAAAGAACATCAAAACTAACAGAAGGTGTTTAACATGGAGTCATTTGATCATTGCAAGTGAAAGACTTTTGAAAGATTTAATATCAGATTTCTAAACTACAAAAGGCCTGCAAAACACAATGACTGGGAGATGACATTCTATTAATTTACAACATGATGCAAATTTCTGATAGCGAGGGCAGACATGAACCTAGTTCCCTGAAAGTCTGACTCACTCAACACCCAAAGCCTTATCTAAAAAAAAAAAAAAAATAAAAAAAATTAATGTTTTTCCAGAAAAGATGCATTAGCTCAATTAGAAACTATGAGTCTTGAAATGGAAATAACTGGATAAAATTCTGTAATCTGGATTGCACAAGAGGTCAGAGGATGTGATCACTTTTGTCTTTCCAAGGGCTCCAGTTTAATCTTCTCTGGACACCATTCCCTCCAGAGAGTCAAGATAATAGCTCATCACTCCTACATTGTTTTATGAACAGGAATCATGATATTGGTAAGAGGGAAGTGTGGAAACACTGGCTTACCTGCTTTCATGTACTCAGAACAAGAACTACCAAAATGCAGAATTCGTATTTAGGGCCAAAGATGGTTAATATCCTACATCTGACTGTCAGCTGTAGGTTACATGCATGCAACAATACCAAACTTGCTCTGAGTAGACTCTGCTGATTATTTAAAAAAAATAAGAAGTTATTATGGGAATGACATGTACGATCCAGTGTTAGATCTTGTACTGCCTAGGTGGGTGTTCTGCTTGCTGTAAAAGAATGAAGAATAAAGGACAGAGCTGTTAGCATTTGCAGGGTCAAAGTTACTGGATGAAGAAGCCATGACAGCATATACATCTCTTTGATCAAATGTTAATGAAGCACTAAAGTTTAAACAAGTGTCTCATCTTCAATGAGTGTGCAGAGCAGAAATACTTGGATTTGCATCTGAAGGGCTATTATTTCAGATATTTATTAAACTTCCAGTCAGCAGGGAATCCATTTCCTATATGAGGAGCTTGTAAGATTTTTTTTATACACCACAAGGCTGCAAGAAAAATATTGAAGTAGATTTTTGACCCTCGTCACAGAAAGACTAGATGGCATCATATCTTTCATTTGCTGTTAGTGATTTTCTCCAGAATGGTACAAGGGAAGGCTTTAAAGATAAAGACCACATTTATCTTTGAACTAAGCAAAAAGTTCAGAAAACTGCTACAGCTTTCAAAAGCTGTTATGTATGTTACAGATTTATTCAGGATGCTTACATACTCAGCTGACATTTCTATTTAATAGAATAAGGTAGTATAAAAATAGAAACTGTGTAAACTTCTAACCAAAACAGGCCAATAACTGACAAATAAATCATCCTTTTCCTACTAAAGGGTCATTCTACTTTAAAAGTCACATTTTTGTACGAGGTAAAAGAAATGAAAAATAATCATGCTTTTCTTTTTTCATCTTGAGACACCTTTCAACATCTAAAGGAGAAAAAAAACAATTTGCCATTTATTTTGCATTTGCAAGCCTGCTACTGCTCTTCAAAACTGTTCCATTTACACCGGTTTTATTTCTGGACAACAAGTTTTCCTGTAGGAAAAGTTCTCCATATTTGCAGAGGAACACCACAGTGTTTTGAAAACAAATCAGGTTTCAAATTCCAGTGTTCCTTTCACATCTTGTTTATAATTTCAAAATAGCCAACAAAATGCTAGATGTCATCTTTATGTCAGGCTTTGAAAAGTGCACTGAACTTCCCAAATCTCAAGAGGACTGCTCACATTTATTCCTCCTTGCCATTAACAATGAATGACAACACAAATAATGAATGTTAGATTACATGCCTTTAACAACAACAACAACAAAGACTAGCTTTTGAGTTACAGAAAAGTGAAATCTGAAAGCAAACCTACTTTATTCAGAGTAAAATTCCTCTAGAAATTTGCACTGGGGTGACTTCCCAGTGGAGGAACTAAGAATTAACAAGAACAGGTGGAAACACATTCCTGTTATTAAAAACTTTTGAGTCATTTATAGATAAAAAGCAAGGGGTTTTTTGCCAGCTGTGTGATTTATATTAGGACAAATTAAAGCTTGCTGACATCTACTGACAGCAGAGTGTACAAAAGCCAGACATCTAGCTTTTACATATCTCAGGATTTGACAAAAACATTTGAGACAAATCCAAGCAAAATGTATACTTCAGTACGTACCTCATTCACCCTTCTGAAACTGCTACATAGTCAGGTAGAACTGCACGGGATAAAATATGAGCAGCAGTTTCTGGAGTCTTTTACTACTGCCTCTTATTAACCCAACTTTTCCTCACAAGAGTGTTGTACTTTTTTAACACGTATTATTGTTCTTTTCTATCTTTACTCTGTTTACATCTCACAGCAGCAATCTAAGAGAGTCATGCCTACATCTTGCCTGAAACTTCTCTGAAAGACTATGGCTTCTAGAACACAGAGATCTGAAACAAAGAATATATTTACATTAGTAGTGAATGTACGTGCAAGCAACTCTTCTCGCTGTCGCTCCTGCTGCTCCCGGATATAACGGCGATGTTGAAAGTTCCTCAGGGCTGTCTGCAGATGCTGAACATCGTACTTCAGCTGGTCAACTCGGCTAGAAAGGATCAACAACAGGAAGACATTCACAGGGATGATGTTTTTTTATATGAAGAATGGAGCATTATAAATTAACAGTGACAAACAATAAAGAATGATGGGTTCTACCTAGAAGGTAAGGACATTCAATGTTAGGCCCATATTCCAGACTTAGATCTTCCGTACCTCGTTTTTCTACTAAACAGGTGATTATTTAACTGGAGGTTAACGACAGAACGTGTAGCAGAATTCTTGAGCTGTCTTGGACACACTATCCCATGACTAGTCTCTTCAGGAGTTTTTTTTATATATATATTCATTCCTCATCTAACACAGATTTGGAAAGATGGTAGGATTTGAAGAGTTTCTATTTTATGATCCTCATGCACATAAAAGATTAAGCTTTCAAGTTTCATTAATTAGCACCATGTTCTTAAGTTTGAGTTTTTATTAAAAAGAGTTTAAAACTCAGTGAACAATACAGGAGACATCTCCATTAGGCTAAAACAAATAACATCCAGAACTCCATTACCTCTGATTAAATATTTGATGACTATTTCAGGTACTGACCTCTTTAATACAGGTGACATGAAATCTACCCCTAGTATCTACAAAGGCATTTTGGGACTAAATGTTAATAGTAGAGTTACAGAATAAATTAGAACAGAAGTCCTGAGGTCTCTGGTCCAGCCTCCTGTTCAAACCAGTGCTAACTTTAGAAACCTCCTTATTTTAGTCACCAACAGCTAGGAAAATGGTCCAGAGAAAATGACATCAACTGAAGTAATTTTACTCCTTACCTCCACAAATGGCATTAAAAGCAAACGCCATAGAGAGTAGAAATTTTTTTAAGCCTTGAAGTGCCATGTTCTGCTCATCTCAGAACAAAGCCATGAATCCAGCTCCATCACCAGTCTGTGGTTAAATGCAGGGAAGTGATTTTGCCTCTGTGCCCCAATTTTGCTACTGTAGAGCACAGAGATAAGTTATGCAAAGTATAAAGTCTCACTCAAAAGGCAAAGGGCTTCAATACATTTAATAAAAATAATTACAAAGACTACAGCACATTATCATAGCAAAGATGGTGAACTTACAGTTTAGCATTCTGTCGCTTATTGGGAGGTTCTTTGCTGGACAGGATTTCCAGACGTTCCAAGTTGCTGAATATATTGTCTATTCTTGCCTGAATCTCATTTTCTACTACTGCAAGGAAATAAAAATGTGATTTGATTTGAATTAAAGAACTGCAATCTGAGTGAAAGTAAAAGCTCAAATGCATTCAAACCAGTATTTAAAACCTGACACATGCAGATCCTTACTGGATGAAAAAAAATCATAACAGAACTACAGGTATCATGAAAAGCCACGTCTTTAACTCAGTAATTTGAGACACTTGCCTTTCCCTCCTCCTCTGAGAACGGAGCTAGGAAAGCCCCTGCTCTTTCAAGACACCTGAGCCTCTTTCCCTATCAGCAACATATATTAGGATTTAAAGCTCCCACATTCCCCCCTGCAGCCCCTTCCTGTTCCCTCAGCAGGATTTGCTTACACAAGCTAATAGCCAATATGATTCTCACAACAATGGCAATTTAAACCTCTGAAAACTGTTAACACAGAGTTAATATACATCATCCATAACCAGAGCAGCAAAGGTTGAAGGAGAATGGGAAGGATTCAGAGTTCACAGGAACTGGGAGACTGAACAAGCAGAAAGACATGGCCAAAACAGGGCTGAAGCCCTTGCAAGTGGGAAAACAAGGCCACAAAATAATTGCCTCTGTAATCATCTACATTGCAATTTCTTCTGATAATCTGCATAGGAATAGCAGAGGGGCAATAGTACACAACACAAACTCATATACTTGTACTTTAATGAGGTGGGAAACTGACACAACTGGGGAAAGACAATCGTACACTTTCAGTTACTGTAGTCGTGGCTTGTACTGAGTTTTGCTATACAACACCCTTCCTCATCTGACAACCACATTTTCTAACCATGTCACAACCCAGCATTTCACAAATTAAAGAATTGCACAGAAGGGCAAAAGACAGGAGCACTATTCATCATCTGACATTCTTGTGTTTAAAGAAGGTGAGCTGTAAGGCTGAAGGTAAGCACCCTCCAAAGCATGTCCACAGCCTGATTATTAGAGGACAGAAGCACCGTCATGTCTGTGCAGCCACGAGGACAGTCCTGAAGTCTCAGACTGCCATGGTCAGACCTGATATAAATAATCGCCAAATTCTACAGACACCATTTGTTCTTATTTTGCATTTAGACTAAAGAGGTATACAGAAAAGCATTATTAACCAACTGCTAACTACTCCACGGTACTTCAGGACTTTCCAGAAAATCGCATTCAGCAGAACCTGGAAAAGCAAACAGCACATAACAACCCCTTCTCTTTGCCCTTTGATCTCACACAATCAAAGAGTAATTAATCCACGTATGCAGGCACAAATCAAATTGTCCTAATTCATCTCGCCATCATTTAGTACAGCTAAACTTAACAGAAAAGCAATGAGGAGAGCAGACAGACAATTACATTAGCTTTTGCTAGTCCAAACAATAGTATTACTATCTTAGTCACCTTTGGCTTTTCTGAGCAAGAAGGGATTATTTGCCCCAAGTTGGAAAAGGAAAGCTGCAACAGGAAGTTTGATTTCCTGGCTCCTATTCCTGCTCTTCAACCAGAAGATAATCCTTTTCCATAAATCCTAAAATATACACGAACATCTAGAGCACATATCTGTATCTATATACAGAGAGAGACTATGTTCATTTATTGACTACATAAGATGGTACATAATCTTATCTCTTGAAATGGTCTCAAGTAGCAGAGGCAAGATGGCAAATTCTGCTAGTTTTCAAGAGGTTCCAAAACTACATCCAGTGAACAGCAGTCTGGGAAGTCTGCCATTGTACTGGGAGTAGTACAACCACCACAGATAACACAACCAGTAGACAAGTCGTTATTTTGATAGGAAACTTATCACAGCCATTTCTACAGTGAAGTTGTGCTTCACGAATATATTTAAGGTAACGGAAGTCAATCAATGTGTGCATAAATTTATCCAGCCAATGCAGTGTCCTTTCCCTTCAGAAGTTCCTGATGAGGTCCATTAGCAATTACTCAAACAGGAATTAAGGCTTCAAACACAGGTCCAAAATACATTTGCCAATTCCACACTGGGGTAAAAAGTCCTGCCACAATATATCATAACGTTTTATTACAGTAATTTTATTAGCACAGGGTTATAGTCCAAATTTACTGAAGCGATTTCAGACCTAGTTGTTCTACATATTTTTCATAAGCAGATAGAATTACAGGTTCCGACTCTGATGCAAGCAGGAACTATCAAAATCATCCTGCTTAAATTCCTGCACACCAAATCACGGCATTTTCCCCAGAAACTGGGCTAAGCATCTTTTGGGGAAGACTGCCAGTCAGTGGACGCTTAAGGAATAGCAACATAACAGGACAGATATACAACCACATTTCTCAGCTTTTTGAGCTTCTAACAAACTAGCCCAGTGATGTTCCAAATTTGCAGTTCTGTCCACATCAATGTGTTCACTGCACCTCCAAAAGTGCATCAGCGTGGGGTTTTTTAACCTGCTTATGTTGAAGGCCTCCACAGCATACCCTGACAGCGAGTTCTGTCTTTTCCACTGTCCTTCATACAAAACATCACCCTACTGAAGTCAAACAGTAAAATAACTTTAATGCATTCCAAATTGATGACGCATCTCAACAGTCGATCACAATGACTGAAGAGCCGAATTTGTTCCAATAATGATTGTAAATACAATGATAAACCATACAAGGTTAAAGATGCAAGCTAAATAAAATCAGTACTGGAGTGGGACTTTTCTCACTAATTAATTACTTACAGTGTACTGACTCTTTGTCTGAAGTCTCCAGGCGCCCCATATAAGACTGGACCTCATGGACTTGCCTATCAAATGACAGTAAATTAACAGAAGTCAGTTAACAGCTACAAAATCAAATCATTTTTCAATACCTCAATTTTCAGCTTCTTTTAAGTACTTTTTAGAACAGAATAAGATCAGCTACATGCTATTCAGTGCAGACAACCCATCACTGACCACAAAAAACCACCCAATCCTTCAGTATGAAGAAAGCCGTGCTTTCACTTAATATGCATCTACAAAATAACTTTCAGTTTAAAAACAAAAATCAAGGTGAAAGGGCTTTTATTTCTTCAGAGATTTCCAATCCAGTACTAGCTCCCTTTTTGTATTTATAACCTGAACTGGGGCTCTCCCCCATGCCACACACCTGGCATGCTGAAAGCCATTAAGATCTACCCTACTCCAAGACAACCATGGAGACGAGATTTCAGATTCACACTACAAACTCACAAGTGGTGAGCATAGCAGAGGGAAGACCTGACTGGGAGGAGAGTTGGTACAAGTGAGACCTTAATAATAGATCCGCAGTGAAACACTACCTAAGTGTACCACTAAAGTCAAGAGTACTGATGAGACACCATACTTTTGTCACTGCATAAATGGGTAGTACACATCTTCAACACTAAACACAGGTTTTACCCTTCCCTTCTCAAAAAGACAACAGAAGCACTGGCAAAGGCTCAGAGAAGGACAATAAAGATTATGGAAAGTACAGAACAGCTTTTATACAAGAAAGTTGTTCAGTCTGGACTGGAGGTGATAGCGGAGAGATACCCTAGAGCATAAATGGCACAGGAGAAGGTGAGTAAGGAATGATTTTCACTTTCTCTTACAACATATGAATTACAGAAGCATGAAATGAATTTAAAAGCTTAAAATCAAAGAGAAGGAACTACTGTTGCTGGACAAGCAGTGACAAAGGAAAACAAAAAAGCAACCAAACACTGATGGTTGTTACATTCCTCTGTTTCAAGAAGCCCCCAAGCCTCACATTTCTGGGAGATTGGGAAAATATTCAACAAAAGTATCGCATACATTTGCCCGTTTCTTACTGTCTTTCCTAGAGATCTGCAGTTAGGCAATGCTAAACACACATTGGGACAGACGGACCTTTGGCCATACTTGGTGTGAACAATCTCACCGCAGCTGGGATTCAGACTTCAAGAAATACACTTAAAAAGTTACAAAAATATAATTTCCTTTTTTCAAAAAAAAAAAATATTTAAGAGATCATGATTTTGGTCACATTAGTGACTCTTTTTCTGGTGTATGTACCATTTGATAACTACAGCACAAATGTTTATGAAGCCAGACCTCTGAAACCAACTTATCTTACAGAGTAATAAAATATTTATTTTTCAGTTATTACGAGATTTTTTTAATAACTACCAGGGCTACCTTCCAAATCACGATACTGCGCTACTAAAGAGATCATCAAGTATGTCGTAAGTACCACATTACTTGGAATTAACTAGAGAACCAATTCAATACCCAGTATCTTGCAACCCATACTTGTTTTATAGTTTTCTTTCCAATCAATTTCTCTAGGACACCTGAGACAGCTTGAGACTCGTACTGCTCTTGAAATGCTCTTAAAGTGCCTGTTTAGAAACCCAGGTGTAGAAGCCAAATCAGATCATGTGCAACTGGATCAGAAAAACTACTTCACGCTCACCAGGACTCTTCCCATGCCAGAAAACAGAGCAAGTCTGGGGAAAAGGTGGGAAGAGAGTTTGAAAATCCAGAGTATCTGCAGACTGACAACAAACTGCAACAAAAACACAGCTCAGTGACTATGATCCCCAGAGAAGCTGTGGATGCTCAATCCCTGCTGGACGTGTCCAAGGCCAGGCAGGATTTCATGCTTCTCCCTACAGAGTCGCTCTATATCATTATTCAATAAAATTCTCTTACCACACTACCTCCTTCAACACAGCTCAATGAAGAAACCCATTACTGCAAAAATTTGGAATATTTCAATTAACTGCTTCTTTTGGTCTCTTTCCCACGAGTTATCTGTATCACACAGAGCTGCAAGATTTTTGCCTTATTTTGTACTTTTCATACCACTTCTACCTCAGCAGGTTAGCATTATCTGTGAAACTGAGTGGTTTTTTATCATCAAGGAGTCACCCGTTTCCCGAGGTGATTTAAACTGAGTCTGCTAGCCATCTCAAACCCCCACTGCCACAAAAATGCTACTAAATTAGTATGCCTTAAAGG
This sequence comes from Haliaeetus albicilla, assembly GCF_947461875.1. NCBI lineage: Eukaryota > Metazoa > Chordata > Aves > Accipitriformes > Accipitridae > Haliaeetus > Haliaeetus albicilla. The sequence continues at coordinate 6,474,554 of NC_091489.1, read as the reverse complement.
TAAGTACATTTAACAAAACAGCATCACTTGTTTTCAGTGAATACTTGCAATCTTGTACTTTAAAATCCCGAGGCGAGCAGGCTTTGCTTGCTTTCGGACTGACGTGGCTAACAGCAGGCTGGGACTCCGGACAGACACACGGCCAGCCCGGAGGGACAGGCTTTTGCTTCCTTCTGCTGCTGAAGCACTGTCCTCACGGCAACGCGCCGAGGTGGAAAACGAGAATTTTTATGAGAAAAAAAGCTTTTGAAGGGCGCTGAGAGGGTGCTGGCCCGCAGGCCGGGTGCCCGCCCTCAGACCCGGCCCCGCACCAGTCGTCCCGCGGATCCTCGGGGGTTACGTCCCGCTACCACGCCGCCCGCCCCGCGTCGCGTCGCCTCACGCACTTGTTGGTCTGGTGGTAGAGCCCCTCCATGACGGCAGCGCGACCCGCCCGCCTCCGCTCCACCGACCCACGTCGCCGCCATCCACTTCCGACCCCGCCGACTTCCGCTTCCGCCGGCCGCGGATATGCGGACACGCACTTCTCCCCCCCCGCCTCCCTTTTTCTGCGCCTGCGCTGCTAGCAGCGCCAGGCGCGGCCGCCAGGGGGCGCTGCCGGATCGTCGTCCCGCCGCCGCCCATCCGCGGGGCGTCGGGGCGGGGGCGGCCGGGGAGAGGGGGGGGCGGGCGGTCTGTGTACAGCGTTAGATCCCGGCCTGGCGGGCCGTGCAGGGAGGGTTCCGTGGCTTTGTCCTCGGCCTGGCAGCGGCCGGGTTTCCAGCGGTGGCCGGCTGAAGTGGGTAGTTGTCCCCTGCTCGCCTTTCCTCGCTTGACCCCGCAGCCCCCCCCCCCCCCCCAGTCATCTCTCCCAAGCCCAGGGCTGTCAGGAGAGAGGGACCATCCGCCTGTGGGGGTCTGAGGGGCACCCAAACCTTTCTGTGACTGTCAGAGAAGCTGTGGATGCCCCATCCCTGGCAGTGTTCCAGGCCAGGTTGGATGGGGCTTTGAGCAACCTGGTCTGGTGGCAGATGTCCCTGCCCATGGTGGGGGGGTTGGACTGGGTGATCTCTAAAGGTCCTTTCCAACCCAAACCAGTCCGTGAGCCTGCCGGGTATGCACACTGCAAAGAAGTTACTTGAGATTCCCACCACGGTCGGTGATGTCAGCTGAGACAGCTGCCTTTGGTCATACGAACTGCTTCCACTTCATAGAATCACAGAATGGTTTGGGTTGGAAGGGACCTTAAAGACCATCCAGTTCCCACCCCCCTGCCATGGGCAGGGACACCTTCCACTGGACCAGGTTGCTCAAAGCCCCATCCAGCCTGGCCTTGAACACTGCCAGGGATGGGGCATCCACAGCCTCTCTGGGCAACCTGTGCCAGTGTCCCACCACCCTCACAGTGAAAAATTTCTTCCAAATGTCCAATCTAAACTTGCCCTCTGTCAGTTAAAAACCATTACCCCTTGTCCTATCACTACATTCCCTGATAAAGAGTCCCTCCCCACCTTTCCTGTAGGCCCCCTTTAACTACTAGAAGGCTGCTATAAGGTCTCCCTAGAGCCTTCTCTTCTCCAGGCTAAACAAGCCCAGCTCTCTCACAGCCTGTCCTTACAGGTGAGGTCCTCCAGCCCCCTGATCATCTTCTTGGCCCTCCCCTGGACCCACTCGAGCAGGTCCTTGTCTTATGCTGAGGGTCCCAGAGCTGAACACAGTACTCCCAGTGGGGTCTCTAGAAGTCAGGTCACCTCTAGAAGTCTAGGTGACTAGCACACATGGACATGCAGATACGGAGCAAGAAGTAAGATGAATTCTACATCTAGGCATCTCTTCTAAAATAGCTGTTCCAGCTCTTTGATCATCATTACCATCTGTCCTGCTTCCGGCTGGGATAGAGTTAATTTTCTTCCTAGTAGCTGGTATAGTGCTGTGGCTTGGATTTAGTGTGAGAATAATGTTGATAACACACTGATGTCTCAGTTGTTGCTAAGTAGTGCTTATCCTAAGTTAAGGATTTTTCAGTTTCCCATGCTCTGCCAGTGAGCAGGTATACAAGAAGCTGAGGGGGAGCATGGCTGGGACAGCTGATCCAAACTAGCCAAAGGGATATTCCATACCATTGAACGTCATGCTCAGTATATAAACTGGGGGCAGTTGGCCGGGAGGGGCAGATTGCTGCTCGGGCATCAGTCAGCGGGTAGGGAGCAATTGCATTATGCATCACTTGTCTTTTCTTGGGTTTTATTTCTCTCTCTTTTGATATATTCCTTTTCATTGTTATTGTTATTATTGTACTTTATTTTATTATAGTTATTAAACCATTCTTACCTCAACCCACAAGTTTTACTTTTTTTTCCTATTCTGCTCCCCATCCCACTGGGAGGGGGGGAGGCGTGAGCGAGCAGTTGCATGGTCCTTAGCTGCTGGCTGGGGTTAAATCACGCCGCCATCTTCTCTGAACCTTGCCTAGCTATCCCATTCAGTTTTTCATTTTCATAGAACTACTTTAACTCCAAAGGCTTGTTCACAAGTGGTCATGGTCAGCTCAGGGCATCCATTGTGCAAATAGCTTTGTTTTCCTAATAATCCTGGGTTTTCCCTTTACCTTCAGATCCACCAAATTCCCTACACCAGGTTATCACCCATTCATTGTGTAACAGCAGGTTCTTCTGTCATTTTTCACAGGGCTGGTAGTTTAGGCCTTGCTCTGGGGTTGTATGAAAGACTGCTTTCAGTTAATTCATCTGCACATAGTTGTTTTGACCAGATAATCAGCGGTAGTTGAAGCCACAACCCTTTCTTATATGTTCTGGACCACAAAAGCTGACGTGCTTTATGGTCATAGTCTGCTGAGCCACCTGAACTCCTGCAACCTTTTAACGTATGGGATAATCGAGGAGAAGGTAGATTATCAAAAAAGGGTAGATGTTAGTGATGGCATCAGGACATTAGAAATAGATACAAAAATTGATTGAGTAAAAAGCTAAAATTAGGACTATAACTCATTCTTGTCAGTGTACTTTAATGGAAAATAGTTCTTGTCAAGAAGCACCGCTTCATACTAATAAGAGCTTGATTGGGAAAAATATGTATTCCGTAAAGCATTCAACTTAGTACCACAAGATCAGTCATTTAAAAGTTAGTAGGAGTAGCCTCTGCCTTCATGGTAAGCACTCAGCTCTTTCCTTCTCCACTCTTGTTCCTCAAGCTTTGAATTCTCCCTGATGTTGGGCTGCTACTACCCTTTTCTGGGTCCATGCTACCTGTCCCACTTGTGGTATGGAGAGAAACCCGCTCTATCACAAAGAATAATGTGGTAAACTGGGTCCATGCAAATAAAATGCTCTAATACAGTTAAACACAATGTTTTAAATCATAAGCTGTCTTCAGCAACCTCAGCCCTATTCTGCACTTTTCTTCACTTAGGCAAAGCCTAAATAACTTTACAGCAAAAATTCAAGATACTGAAGGACAGCAAGCATTGGAGGAAAGATGAGAAATTATTTTAAGAGGTGGGGAAGCTTAAGGCAGACACCTTCTTATGTGACACTGGGCAAAATGTGAAACCTTGAGACTGGAACAGTCTCCAAAGTGTTGGTTTTTTTCTGCTGTTGCTCATTTACAGGATGTGCACCTGAAGAATGCAGTCTAGTCACAGGAGAACAAGTCACTGAGCATCGTACAGATATAAATGAGTGAAATAACTACATATCTTTAAAAAAGATGAGAGATTCTTGTTCCTGTGGATCCATCCCTTGCATCTCAGATGATGCATGAAACTTTCTTTGTCTGCTCTGCCCTGCCATGCAGCAAGCCAGGTCTCTGGCGAAAGATTATTCCCTGGATGTCTAATAGTAACTCAAGCCACAGAAATCACATCAGTCTAAGAATAAATAGTGTATCAATAAAAAACATTAACTGCAGCAGTAACAAATACATTCAGTCCTCGTTCTTTGCTCTCCCTTATCTGAGTCATTATACACTGTTTTCAAACACTTTCTGGAAATAGAGAGGTTGAATGAAAATAGATGCTGGGATTTCCCTCCTGGCCAGGGCTTTAAGAAGTATCACAAGAGTTTTGATGAAGTGGCAAGCACTGAAATACAAGAATGAATTTCTGTTCTTTTGTGAAGAAATTGATTTTTGCCAGAAACAACATGCTGCAACCAAGCGTCTGTTCTTGTTAGACTTCAAGTCCTTCCAGGAGGAGTCCTTCAGCAAATTGGCTCGTTTAGACACAACAGCCAGGAGCGTGGAGAGTAAAAAAAAAGTGTTTTGTTCAAGGAAAGCCTCTGTATTGTAAACAGGATAAAAGGGGATGGAGAGAGTCACTTATCACTGTCTAATGTGTCCCCAGGTCATTCCTGTGTAGCACCTACTGGAGAAAAAGGATTTCATATTCACTGCTCTCTTAGAAACCCCAAGCCAACTGTGGGGATTTTCTCTATCAAACAATCTACAGACATGATGTGCATTCAACAGCAGCGTTCAAACCCCCATCGGTGCATTCCCCATTGCTCTCTGGCTTGTAGTTTAAAGCCTTGCAGCACCAAAGGGAAAGCTGGATCCTTACAGGGTCTCCTTTGTTCTGCCTGCACCAGCCCGTTTTCCCTTCATAGCTACAGGACTTTGTTCTCCCCCCAAAAAACAGACCTTGATGCTCTATTTAAAACCAGACCCTAATAATGTGTCTCTCCCTGTTTCTCTAAGCATGATCCCAACAGGCGTAGAAACACTCTTCCCCCCTCCTCTCTCCCTCCCTCCCTCTCTTTTTTGGGCACACAAAGTATTCCCCAGCTCTTTGCATGCTTTCTTGATACTAATAACTGTGGCTTTAAAAACAAAGGAGTGCCGAACCTGAGGGCATGCCGCAGAGGCAAGACATTTAGATGAATGCTTGATGGAGACTCCTCACTTAGTCCAGCTGCAGGCCATGGGGCTGCATGTCCCAGCTCTGACAGACTCCCTTACACAAGCCAGACCTCACAGCACGCCTCTCAGCATTCTGAGGCTGTGGAAGTGGAGAAAAAGAGTACAGAAGACACGACAAGAATGTCGGCGACTCATCTATCAAATTTCTTGGACTGTTGGGTGATGTGCTGGACCCAGGTCTTCCTGGGCAGTAAGGTTTTTAAAGACACATTGCACCTTCTTTCTCATCTTCCCAAATTAAGAACATTTCTGCACTACTATCATGGTCAGTTCTGAGACTGAACTCTGGCCAGAAGAGTCACAAATACTTGGACCATCATTCCCTCCTTCATAAACGTACCAGGTAAAGGGATATAGCAGGTGTGGGGAAGGTCAGGCCAATGGAAAAAGAAGTCAGGCAACATCTCTACCATTTCACTAACTCCCTCCCTTCTGCAAAGATGCCAGGGAAATATGATAGAAATAGAAATAGAAGGAAGAAAGAATCACCTGGTGGTGAGAAACACCACAGCATCCCCCAGCCCTAGGGATCTTGGAGACACAAAGGGCTGTAGGTTTGGAGAATATTCTGGGCAAGTATATTTGCCTCACGCTTTTATTCTTCCCTGGGCAACAGCCACAGATGACTGCTGGAGATGAAATACTGATCTCAATGAATTTTTGGTACATGCACTACACTGGGTATGTTTGGTACCTCCATGCCTCCATTGCAGTATAATGTGTTATATTATCATAATAATGATTAAACATGACTCAGTTCTCCGTGCAGGACTGAGTTCCTTGTGCCTTTTCCCTGCCAATCGTGTCTCAGTTTGACCTATCAATGAAATTCAGAAAACAGGAACAGAAAACTTTCCTCCAACAAAGCCAAGGAGGCAGAAGGGGCAAGAAATGACATTACCTTCCCCAGTCAATGAACAGATGAAATTACAATAATCCTGCCAAGAAATGTAGCACCTTGCTTTCATTTGCCCAACAACAGGAACTTCTTAGGAGTCTCAGCTGCCTTCTACTGAGAGGGCATTCCCCCCTTAATCCCAAATCCCATAGCAATCTCTGGGTCCAGGCCTTAAAAGCTCTGGCTTTGAAAAATCTGAATTTATTTACTGGGCAGCTCTGTTTGCTACATAAATGTATTAGGACAGATTCTGTTTTGGCACTAGTGTAGCCCTGAACTGTATGCATAATTTAACACTTACATAGGAAAATCTTAAAATATGTGAGCAAAACCGTGTGCTATTATCCTGATTTTTCCAGGGGTCAGTTCCCTGACAGTCAGTCTCTCTGAAATGTGTCAGGTTAAGAATTCAATCAGAATTAGACAAAATCATCAGCTGCTTCAGAAAATTTTAGGTGCAGATCTTCTATGTACTGCTCTTTTCCACTGAATAAACACCCATTTGCTAGGTCTAATTTAGGCAAACCAATCCAGATAACTGTATGCTTTGTTCATTAGTTTAATAGGTTAATTCTGAACTGCTTTCCAAGTCAAATCTGGATGTCAATCTGCGTCAAGCTCACATTTTGTCAATATGGGGGATCTCAAAATTAAAAAAAAAAAAAAAAATCATTTTCATCCACATTTCACCAACTGGGTAATCCAGGCATAAATAGATGGACGTGCCGGGCTACCTCTCCCTGCTTCTCACACACTGAACTGGATGCTCCAGGGGCTGTGATATGTTTGTTGTTAAAACAGCCTGACACAAAGAGGCCCCAGGAGCTGCATGCATCCACAGGATAGATGTCTTCTTCTGTCAATCCAGCTGGAGTCCCCCAAGAGGGAAAACTGGATTGTCTGTATGGGTGAGGGGAGGGTGAGGAGAGTCCTCTGAAGAATGTCATAGAGGAATTTTCCTAAAACCTTCTCCAGTAATCTGAACAAAACCTTACCAAGTCTTTTGCCATTAATGGAGGCCAGGAGAAAGTGTGAGGACTGAATGCAAACACAAAAGATGCAATTCACTGTTCAGTCCAGCCTGGTAGCTCCCATGCCAGAGAGTCCATAGTGTTCAGCTTGATTGGATGTTGCTCAGATAGAGTGTAATTACAACAGTGTGGTGCTTTTCAGGACATTTGCCAATGCTCAAGTAAGACTGATGCTCTACTCAGAGGGGTCCCAGGGGATTCTTATAGCCCAGTAATCTACAGACTATAGTGGCATTCAGGAATGTATAGCATAGGCTCCAGACAGGGATGTCTTCAGGGGAGTTTCTTTTTATCAAGTCTGCGCTCATCATCCAACACACTCCGCTATTTAGAAAAAACAGCCCTAATGATGACTTTTCTGGTGCTTTTGTAAACTTTCCCCTTGGGAATTTAATTTTGCCGTCTTCTCACAAGATGGTTTTGGTACCTGTAAGTAACATAAATCATATTTCTTTGAGGCTGGAAAATACCTGAAAAGAGGTGGAGAAGCAGATCATATCTCATTAGCTTTTATGTTCTTTAAGAGCGAGGCACATATCACAGGCTGAGAAGCATTGTTTGCATCAGTTTTGTTCAGCCTGCTCGACAGCAGGAGTGGACCTGACACTGATGCAGGCAGCTGGAGCTGCAGATGTCCCCTTGGAAGTGAGGTCACTCCACTCGTGTGGTGGCATTTACCTGCTTGCCAGGATGTCTGCAGGGAGAGGGAAGGTGCCACAGCAGGAGCTGTTAGACTGCCTGTCGCATCACTGTGTTGGAGATCTTATCTCCAGTGATTAGCTTGGCCCTGCTGTACTGCTCTGTTCACTATCCTGAGCTATCTGTCAATTTGCTACTTCTATTTCAAATTCAAAGAAGGGCTTGTTTTTGCTAAACCTTATCTGCTTTTTCTGACCAGACTGGATGGTCTAATTGCAAAAAAATCTACCTCCAGCAGCCAGCCTTGCACCTCTTATGTTACAATTCAGTCTTCTTCCAGGTTCAGTTGCATTTGCCCACTCCAGTCATTGATTGCACTGGCAGCAGGGGTTTATTTGCCCAAGTACAAGGCAGGTTGGTTTAAAAATAAATGAGATCTGCAAAATTACATCTACCAGTCTTCCTTGTTTTAATGAAATGGATTTACTTTATTGCTCCTTCAAGTTTTCCAACACTTTTCCAGTGACCCAAGCATCACAGTGCAACTAGGTGCAGCATAGTGCAGCAGCTGGGGCTATGAGGGGTGGCACAAGAGCTCCAGGATTCGTTGCACTGTTCAAGTGATTTTGGATTGCCCATGTTGGGAGGAATCCACAATCACTTTAGTCCCTGGTAAACCAATGTCTCATGAGACTAGCCAGGGCTGCTCACCTCCCTGGTTATACTGTCCACGGCCAGGGCAGCTTTGCTTTGCTGACAGTGAGCAATATGCCCAGCAAGCTAAACTGACCATGAAGTGCAAGTGAAAGGTGTGGGAGTCTATGAAGGAAGTGGGAGGGCTGAATATGAAAGCTGACCAGAGTGAAGAGATTGATTTTTTTAACATGGTTTTTATTGGTTTTTCTTCCTGTTTTTGGAAAAGTACCTGAAATTCAAGATCATTTTCTGTTGGCCATATCCGTCACTGAATTGGTGGTTAGTTACTATCCTTGTGGATCTGAATTTCTGAATTAAATAGTTTTAAATCCTGCTGGATGATTTGATGAATTCTAAAAATTATATAATTTATAAAATTATATACTATAATTATATAATTATAGAATATTATAAAATTGTGTTGGTAACAGGCATTCACAGCTTATCTCTACCTGTCCAGTCACAGATCTTTCTGCATCACTTCCCAGCAGCCTCCAAATCAGTTAAGTTCTTTTTTCACAACAAGTGATGCAAAATCAGCCCATCTCCACTGATGGCAAAAGACTTTGGTGCATTTCCACCTGCCAAGACTCTTCTCCCCAGTGTCCATATCACAAGCTGGTTGGTAGAACCACTCTTGCTTCCCCAAGGCCACTCCAGTTCCCTGCTACAGCTGTTGTAAAACACCTGCTTTTCGAGCATTTCAGATGACACAAGTTTCCCTTCCATGATTATGAGTTAAAACTAGCTCAGTCGTAAGGCTGAACACAAAGATGCTCACAAAGTCTCCACTTTTTCTCTGAATCACTAACCAACTGTCTGAAATGAGACAGAGGAAAAGCAGAAAGAAAAGTCGCATCATTATGTAATTACTAGCCACATCACTCTCAGCAAGGAGAGCTGTGTTTGCCAAGACCACATTAATAACTCTGTGCTGGTCCTGAGTGCTTGACGCTCAACCTTGTACAGATTTGCAATGTAAATCTCTTTCCCTCCTCCTAACCAGGATCGCTTTATTTGTATCTACAGCAGCATCAGGTCCATTCCTGCATTCTGGCAGCTGTAAAGTGGGAGCCCTGCCTTTCGTGTGCTTGAGCCGACACTGCTCTTGCCCACGCTGCAGGGCTAAACACATAAGGGTTGGAGTATTCGTCAGGCAGATGCAAGTTCTGTCTGCAAGCTATGTCTGTGCTCTGCCATGAGCAGAAAGGACATGGCTGTGGGTGGTTCAGCATGGGGTACAACACTGCCCATTGTGAAGCGTGGCTCACCTTGGGGTCCCACACTACCCATTGATGAGGCTCACTGAGGCTCAGCAGGAGACCACCATGGTAATACAGCTGACTTGGTATCAGAAAGTCACATCTGCCAGCAGAACCACTAGCTATTTCTTCCCTCAAAATGCGACAGCATGCCCTCCCCTCTCCATCACCCTCTTGGGAAGTGGGGATGCTGTTTTCACCACACTGCCCCAGGGTGGGAGGTTGCTTGCTGGAGTTGAGGGCTGGAGCTAGAACTTGGTCAGTAGCATCCTTACCTGGGAGATGCAGTCACCTTCTCCTGCCTCTCAGCAAGGTTTCTGCCCTGTGGGTGCTACTGCATATGAGTTGGAGGGAGAAACAGAGCAAGCACAAGGGCAAGAGAAATCCTTTGAGAGAGGAAGCCAGGACCATTAGCACTCTGAGCAACTAGAGCCTAGTGGTGGACTTGGAGACTGAGGGGTTCAGCGCAGGTCTCCAGCTCTTCTTCAGCTGCTGACAGCTCCTGGATATTCACAGTGAAAGACAGGCTGGGCTTAGTTTTGGAGCAGTGGTTAAGGCCTGTCTATACTGGGTGGGAAGACTCAGCAGAAGGAGGGAGATGATGACTGCACAAGTTGACCAGAGCACAGGAACATATTTCTGCAGTGTGGGAGCCTGTTCCCAGCTGTGGTCTTGCTGCCAGTGTCCATGTGTGGTCCTGTACGGGACCATTTCACCCTCTTTCATCGTTATACTACCCGCAGATATCAAAGTGCTATTCTTTGTTGGAGAAATTGAGGCAGAAGGAGGAGCCCCAAGATGTCTGGTAGTAGACTTGAGGAAAGACTAGAGCACAACCTTCTTGTCCCTGCTGCTCTGACCACTGGTCCCCACTGGTATCTCCTCCTCTCACTACTAAGGTGCTGAGTATACCTGCAGCCCTGAACTGGGACATTTTGCCCAGTTGCAGACTGGGGAGAAGCAGTACTGCAGCTCCTCCCAGAGAGCTCAAGGAGCGGCAGTGCCTCAGGGCACTCAGTAAATGAATAAAAAAACAGAGTCAGAACTGATTAGGGAGCTCGGGTTTTGGCTCGGACTCTCTAGAGCCTCCAAGGCATTGCAGAGGCTCAGAACCTCATTACTTCTATAAAGTGAATTCAGTAATTAGCTCAGGTCAAAAGTTTACAGCTTGGAGACTGCTGCTGGGGAAATGGTTCCTCCTGGACGTTAGAAACCAAACTGCAGAAAGCAGCAGTAGCTGGCATCAAGGCAAAACACTTAATCAAGTATCCTTTTGATGGGACTCTCTTGCTGTATAGTCTTATTGGACAGTGAGTGTTGCAGTGATGTCCCCTTAGGAGGAAATACATCGCACTGGAGAAGAAGGCAGGACATTGCCACAAACACTTGTGAACCTAGGAATTGCCTGACTGGATGGGTCCTGGTCTAGCTAAGCCAAAGTCCTGCCATGGCCAGAACAAGGTTTTTCAAACAAGGCTGCAAGTAGCTGTTAGCAGTTGTATCCTACCCCTGTTGCCTCCAAACAGTCTAGCTGAAGAGCAGCCAAGACCTAAATCAGTAATTCATTCCAGTGGGATAGTGTTGTCATGAGTTAAAATAGCCAATCTCTACTTAAATGTTTCTATGTTCCTGGTTTCAAAGATAGTCCAAAGCACCAATTCTACATCCTTGATTTGTCCTACATACAAAAGCCTTTCAGCAACTGCAATTTTTTTATTTTCCAGTTTCATGTGATATGTCCCAATAATACGTTATGAGACAGGGAAGCCCAGTAGCATTTGCATTTAATCATTTTGGTTACGTTTTTAATGATTTACGTGACTCACAGACAATTAATTTTCCTTATAATGATCAGACCTCTGGGTCTCAGCCTACACTTAAAGGCCCCTGAAATTCTGCTACAACCCATGGGATGCGAAGTACGTATTGCCAGCAGTCAGAGCTGTGCTGCTGAGCTCTGACGTGGCACCGGAGGATTTTCTATCCTAGCCTTTGCCTGGGATTATACACCCTCACATCCTGCCCATTTTGAGACCACAATGCAGACATTGTGCCACACTGCCCAGCACGACACCCTGCCTCCTTTCCCCTTGCCTGACTATGCCAGAGAGAAAGTGGGATGGGGAGGAGGGAAGGGAGGGGCTGAAGGATTAAACAAGACAGACCAGAAAGCCTTGAATTTTTCCCTTAATAATCAGCCATTTAATGACTAGTTTGATGATAAGCATGAAATTAAATAGACAAAGAAAATTCTCTCATGTCTAAGAAGTCAGCAGATAATTAGGCTTTGATGGGGACATTCTGAGATACTTTCTACTTATTTTGTGAGTCTGATTTAATGCTGTGGCGATCTTGGTTGTCCCTGCAGTTGAACTCTGCTGATCTCTCCGGGCCTTTGGATAGATGCTAGTGCTGGCTGATGCCTCCTTTATTCAGGGAGGTGCTAGTCCTCTGGAAGAACCTTCCTTAATAGGGGAAAGTTTTCTGTTGCTCTCAGTTTCCATTTCCCATGTTTGTCCTCTTTTAAACTCTTTATAGTTCACTTCATCCAGAGCAATATTAACATAAAGCTGTAGGAAGAATTTAGTATGCATATTTGCCTTCTCCCCTTGTGAGGGTAAAACCAGTAGCAGCAGTGTGAGGAATAGTCCTTCAGCAGCTTTGAAACTCAAATGCATTATTTCTGTACCTATTTATAGATGTAAGTGCTTTATTTTAGTCCAAAAATTTTGAAAGTCAGAAAAGAACTAATCAGCTCAAAGACTCAGACCCAAACCCTCTGGCTTCAAGGGTCTGAGGACTATCTAGGTAAGAAAATCACTGCACACCAGATAGTATGTGAATTCACAGTATCCTGGTCCCTCCCAAGGTAGCCATAATTTAAGCACTCCTAAGTGCCAGGAAAAACATCCCTTTTCTCACATGTAAGCACTCCTAAAGATATATTATTCTTTAATTTCAGGCAAATGCTGGCTCATTATGCCAACACTTCAAGCCAAAATCACTAAATGCAAGCTGGCTCCAAAATAGAAGCCATGAAATCACAGGTGGTACAAGGCTGCCTGCAAAGTAAGGCACATCAGCTGTTTGCCAGAAGCATCTCTAGAACCCTGAGGTAGGAAAGAGGTGATCAAATGAGGGAGAATTAGAAAATAGGTCAGAAATGGAAGGGAGGGGAAGACTTAATAAATCCCATTTGCAAAGCAAAAGTGGACAGCATGCCTTTTGACACAGGATTTAGAAAAACAATGCAAAGCTGAGTGCGTGAGAGAGGAGAGGTGAACCTGAGGCTGCTAACTTTTTCACAGTAAACTTTGGACTTGGAGAAAAGTAGGAGGATTGCCTGGCTCTGGCACACCTCATCAATAGCCAAATGTCATCTGAGAGCATAGAAAGCACATGCTTTGATAAAGTCACTGTCCCTAAAACAACATCTCTCCAGGTTTTGAAAAGAAGAAGTTCACATCATTGCATTTAAAATATTCCCAAAATGACAAATCTGATTGATGCCATCGAAAAATCAGACTGTCAGCTCACCCCGGCACTCAACAATTTTTGCTTTGATCACAACATATGACAGGAAAAATTTCAAATCTTTGAAAACTTGCCCTGGAAAGGAAAGAAAACCATTTCCTAGTAAGCTCTGATCTCAAATACGTTTTGCTGTTTATTTTTGGAGGGAGAAGACCAGCAAACTTGACAGTGCCCATAAGGAATGTCCAGCTGCCAGCAAGCTGTTCACGGCTTTCAGGCTCCTGGAGGAGTGATGGGAGGCGGGGAGGGAGAGTCCACTTCAGGAATGCTGCTCGGGTGTTTAGGAAGGCTGAGCTGTGTTTGACAGTGTAATAGACCCCCAGAGAAGCACCGAGTCTTATGCATAGCCTGCAGCTATTCAAGAACTTAAAGCTCAAACATACACACAGAAAGGTTAGCTTTTAATGGATGGTAAATGTTTGGAGAGACCTTTGACCAGCTCTAATACTGCAGCTGACCGTTCAGAAAGTCTGTAATGAATGACCACGAATTAGGCTCTGCTGCTCACTTTAGTGAACAATAACTGTCAAACCCTGCTGCTTAACCCCCAGCGAGCTCTCCTGCCTGTCAAGTGGTAACTGAGCAGGTATGGAGGGGGTTAGACCTGGCTTTGGATCACACTTGTTCTGTACAACCATCAAAGCAGTCCAGAGCACCACGCTGAGTTGAAGAAGATGCAAGAATACCTTTGGATGCCTCCAAAAATGCTTTTTTCCTGATTTTTCAAAGGAGCCAAATCTGTTTCAGCCCTGGTCATTGTCAGTAGCTTTGTCTGCTCTGGCAAGGATAAGAAAGTAATCAAGTGTCTAGGACTTGGATCCTGTCTTGGTCTTTCTGAGGAAGCCATGAAAGGAGACATTTTGCTTTCCGTGTTCTTAGCATATACTACCAGGCTCAAATTCCCCTGAGAATCTCACACTTGTGGATGTCCAGCATAGACACATATGCAGATTTCCTGAAAATATTCACAATATTCACTGCAGAAATTTGCACAAGCATTTTTTGTCAAACTGGAAACTCCTGGAGCCCCCAAGTAAAATATTACTCACAGTAGCCATATTTCAGTGCCCTCTTCACTGCTCTTCCATGTCAGACATTTAAATTTTCCCCCCTTTAAAGATTTAAACACTTTCAAGAGACTTTCAGCTTGCCAAAAATCATTCTGATAACCTGGGGCAAAGCCATTGATACAAAATGGGTTCTCATTCTTACTGCCATGCACTGTCCACAGAGCAATGATGTCTCCATTTATAATGCCTATGGCTGGTCTGCTTTGAGGACTGATAGAACAGCAGTCTCCATGCCTTTCTGTCCAGTATCTTTTACTAGGAATTTCAGGAAAAACTATTTTACAGAGAGGAGGTATGAATGGCTTATTAGGGATAAATGAGTAGGAAAGAATGCACAATATTCCATGATGATGCATCATGGAGGAAACTTGATTCAAATGAATAGGAAACAGCAGAGAAAAGGCTCCAGGCCTTGGGCCAGTTCATCAAGAGACCCCTTGAAGCAAATATTAGCTTTCTCCTCTCTGTGTGTTTACAGGATCATTATGTGGTTTCATGATCCTATTGCCAGCCTGTTGTCTTGGGAAGCTTGGAGATTCTGTAAGTCTTCTGAAGTGCCACCAAACTGCATAAAAAATCAGGAATATTTCAGCTTAGTAAATATCTCAGAGCTCTTCAGAGTGCTTAGTGTTGAGATCAGGTAACATGAGTGTGTCACCGATCCTTACAAATGGGGTGTCATGCCAGTAGCAACTGTTGTTAAGCCCACCTAGATCAATGGATCCACCATGCCTCTTTCAACATCAGTCATCCTGCCTACCAGTAGCCCCAGTCCCTTGGATCTCCTTAAATATCACCTCAAATATCACCTCAGATGCTCTGTATGACTATGCAGTGTGCACGGTCATCTGAAGGGAGGATGGAAGGCCTTCAGTGTCAGATTTGAGGTTGATCATCCTTTTCTTACCCCAATAGTGTTTGCCTGCACATGACAATGGGAGCAAAGAGAGCATTTAGCAGAAGAGGTTGCATTAGGGTCAGGGAGGTCACCTGAACTACCAGCAACTACACAAGCTGTTGTTGGGTGTCTACTCTGAGAACCAGGAAGGAAAAATCATCACGATTGATTTACAGACAATCCCTGATGAATGCTTGATGTAACCTGACATTTTGCACAGAGTAGACAGAAACAATGAACTTGTGATTTTGCTACTTTTTCTTATTGGCGGGTGATATTTTCCCTTGTAGGCCCCGGGATCAACCCTGCAGGTTCTGCCAACCAAATCCTTGTGACTTAAAATCCCAGCCACAGAAATAATCTCAATTCACATGAGAATTGAAGTATTTACTGGCACTGAAGTGCTAGAACCAAAGCTAGTGATGTGCAGAAGTTGACTGGAGAGCAGAAAAGAGTGCCTGAAGGGTCACTCTTGTGGAGTCACTGTAATGAATGTACAGAGCTTCATGTTGCCTGATTTTGCTTCATGAGACCAACCCAGATCAGACTGCAGGAGGAACATGAGATGCTGGGAAGACAGTAGGTGATGGGTTCTATGGGAGATATCCCATATGTTATGCTTCAGACTGTACCATAGTCAGAGGCCAAGCTGAGTCTGATTCATACGTGTCTGAAATGCTTCACCTTTTCCAGAAGTGCATATGTTCGTTGTCCCTTGGACTCAACATCACGAGTAGCTTCTTCTTTACTCTTCAGATGCTCTCATCTCTGACTGTGCATCCACTCTGAGACAGTGTATCCATATCGTCAAGAGTCCAGCCACAGGTGTCATAGACCTTAAGCAATAGAATAGAAATGGTCACTAGTGTCTTCACAGCTTGGAAAATGAATCTTTCCTCCAGGTAGTCAACAGGTCCCTCATCATGACCTTGTTTGCACTGTTTGTCAGCTGTGGTGGTAGTAGGTCCAATTTGGATGCCCCTGAAATGAGTAGACCTTGGTCAGGTATGGGGAAGTCAGTACCTGGCCTGGACCTCTGACTTGTGCTTGCAAGATGAGTCATGGGATGGATCCCCAGTAGGACAGAAATGTCATCACACACCCAATGCCCTACCACTGACACCTCTGCTGCTTTTCAAGCAGCCCTAGGGGCTGGATGCCATGGCATTGGTCCAAACTAACGTCTAGCATGGTGAAAAGATGACCAGGATAAGAATGTATCTTGTCCCAGGAATCATTTCGGTATTGCTGCTGTACACTGTTAAGTTTCATAGCCGTTTTTTAAGTCCTGGCATATTTACAGAGGTCGGACACTTGGTGCATGATTATTTAGAGACTGGGATCCACCTGATGCCCCTTACACCAAGTGGGATGAATATGGAGGATGGTGAGGTAATGAACTATCATTGTAACTGTACATGTGCCTCTCTGTGTGCATGGTGGGGGGTGTGTGGATGCATATTTTTAAAGGGCTGTTTCCACATGTATGCATCTATATGTATATGTTCCTGTGTGAGTACATATATGTGCCAATGTGCATGCATATGTACGCCTGTGTCCATGTGTGCAAGTGGCTGTGTATCCATCTGTACATGTGAATGACTGCAAATGTGCATATGTGTGCATATGTGTGCATGCATATGTACAAATAAGTGTGCACACACATGCACGTGTGGGCCTATCTACATTTGTGTATAGGCACAGGTGTGCACATGTAAGAAAAGAAAAGAGGAGCTTTTCTAGGAAAGGGATGAAAAGTAAAGCTCCCAGTAAGAGCTCTCAGTGTTCTCAGTCTGGGATTGCTCATTATGGTGGAAGGCAGTAGGATGCGACACAGCCCTGATCAAAGCCTAAAGGAGGGACAGGCACAGAAGCCCAGTCTCCAAGCCTGACACAGGCTCTGGGAGCAGCAAAGCATGCAAAGACTGGTAGAGTGCATGCAAAATGATGAAACAGAAGAACACATCAAGCCATGAAATACTAAAGAGGCTTTTGCACCGTTCTTCATAGCAGTCTCATTGGCAGGCTGAGAAAATATGAGCTGGAAAAGCAAACAATTCAGCTGAACTGCTGGGCTCAGAGGATACTCATCAGTGACATGACTATCTAGCTGGTGGCTGGCAGTGCCGGGGTCACTCCTCAGGGGCTGATATGTGGAACCATACGGCTCAAAAACTTTACTGGTGACTTCCACTGTGATATGAACTCAGCTAGAATCACAGGATCATTCAAGTTGCAAGGCATCTCAGGAGTGTCTAGTATAAAGTCCAGCTCAAAGCAGCACCAGCTATGAGATCAGACCCAGGTTGCACCAAACTTTAAACTTCCAGCAGCTTTGTGAATGATACTAAATTATGGTGATGGGGAGGGCAGGGAGGGAGTGTGTTTGACAAGCTGAATGGCTGAACCTCAATGCAGAAGGACCTTAAACTTCAAGGCTGAGCCAAGCAAAAACCTCCTGAGGTTAACAGAGGAAGAGTCAACTGTTGTTATACTATCTGTCACCTCTTAGCCTTCTCTTCACTCATTCTGCACCAGTGTCAGGACTACCCCCTGCAATGCTACAGGCTGAGAGCAGCCTGGCTGAGCAACAATCCTGGTGCCAAAGTCTGGTGGTGATGGTGGATGCCAGGGTGAGTATGAGCTGGCAGTCACTCTCACTGCAAATAAGTCAAACTTCTTGCTGGATTATATGTGGAGGAGCATAGCCATAAAGTAGAAGGAAGTTATTGTCCCTCTGTTCAGTGCTGGGAAGGCTGCACCTGGAACACTGCATTTGATTTTGAGCTCCCAGTTCAGAAACAATGTGGAGAAACTGGAGAGGGACCAGTCAAGGCAACCAAGATGGTCTGGGGCACATGGTCTGCCAGGAGAGGTAAAGGGAGCAGGCCTGATTTGGCAGAGAGGTGGAGAGAAGGCTTCACCTCTTCCACTGGGTGAAAGGAGACTGAGCAGTGGCTAAGAGTAGTCTATAATTTTTGAAGGGCCATTACAAGGATGACAGAGCCAAACTCTTCTCACTGGTGCCAGACAATATAGCAAGGGTCAACAGACATGAACTGGAGCTCAGGAGATTCAGGTTAGGCCTTAAGAAACACTCACTCTCCAGGAGGGTGATGCAGCCTTGGGCCAATTGCCAAGAGAGTCTTTATCCTTCAGTATTTACAGGGTTCAGTTGTACAAAGCCCTGGTTATCCTGATCTAGTCCTGGGGATCATCCTGCTCCAGCGAAGGTTGGGCTGGAGATTTCCAAGGGTCTCTTTCCACCAGCACTGTTGTGATTCCTATGGTTCAATTTCTCTGAGGATTGCTTTCCCATGGAGGTACATTCTTCTCCAGGTTGCCACTCTTTCATGGAGGGGAAGAAGTTATTTTAACACTCTTGCAAGGTTTCCTCCACACACACCATACAAGGTCTCTGCCCTGTCACAAATTCCAGCTAACCTCCTTGTTGCACAGACAGAATTTCTCTTCAGTAATGAGGGGCCACCAATATCCTTCTTCTTCCTATAGACTTTTTCCAGGGCTTTGACCATGGTGCTACACTTCTCCAATCTTGCAGCACAGGAGTGCTCCCACATGAGACTCTGCCCGGATGTCATCAGAACTTCAGGGAACAGAATTGTGTCTGCAGGAGATAAAAGAAGGATGTATCGCTTGCAGTGGATCTCACTATGGCTGGGACTGTGAATCTGGCTTGAGGAGGATGCTAAACTTCATTATCAGAAGGTCAAGGTTACTGTGACAGTAAAGCCTGATGTGGAGGCAATGAGCAAGGCAAGGTCCATGTGAAGGTCCGTGACAAGGTCAGGAACAAAGATGCTGAATGTCCAAAGTGGAAAGAAATATATAAGGCCCTGAGCTGCCTATGGAGGGTGTGGTGATGCACGGAGGCAGCTACTTGAAGATTATATGGGTGGGAAGAGAGCAAGAAGGGGCTGATGAAAAGGCCTACAGACAAGCCAAGGGAAGTCCAACAAAACACTACTTCTGTTTGCATGCTGATGGCATATCTGATATGAAGTATGCTGGCACAAAGTTAATGAATCAGACCTATTTGAACAAATCTGAACTGGCACAAAAAGTTTATTCCAGATCAGCACGTTGAGTTGTGAGGCTGTGGCATTTCTGCTGTAGCACTAAAAGCCCTCAAGTTAGATTTAGCGTATCACTGAAATGCAGTTTTAAATCACAACTTCCCCATGTACACTTTCCTTTCGGGAAAAAACAAGCATCAAAGGACTCTCTTAGGAGCTTCCCCTCCTACTCCTTCCATCTCATTTTTCAATTTGAGGAAATAGATTGTATGCTAATTTCACCTCCCTTCCCTCAGTTTCTTGCACTTGGTTGATGCCTTTGGATACTGTTCCAGTGACAGTGAATATGCAAATACCATTTTGTTTGTCTTGCCTTGGGACAATGAAGTCTTTGAAATGTAGATGTGGGATCTTCAATTTGTCTTGCTGTCTAAGAACCTATTTTCTCTTTAACTCTTAATTTTTTATACAATTCAGTAGAAAGACTCTTCTCTTGTCTTTCACTTTCATTGCCGACTAGCCATTCATTCTCATTTAGACAAAGTGGAATATATTTCATCTGGTCACTGGTTTTGTTTGCTGAACTACATCACAAATTATATATTTTTAAAAACATTTCTTATTCAATGCCTTAGCAGCAAGACAGTTGTCTATTTCTTCCCAGAATTACATGAAGTGTGAACAGTATACCTAAACATAGCTGGGAGCTGAACAGACTGTACAGAGCCCTCCTGGTTTAGACATCAGGACAGAGGATTGTCAAACCTGAGTCAAGCCCAAGATCCTTTTAGCTCAGTGCTGTGTCCCTGGCTGTGGCCAGGAGAAATCTCTAAGGAAGGTGGGCAGGAACAAGATGAGTAGAGAATGAAGCCCAGTCAATGAAGCACCAGGGCACTTACATAGCAGGAGTCTGAGACCTCCATAAATGCAGTGAATCTGTATTTGAGAAAGGACCAATACAGAACAGGGCCACCCATGTGTCAGCAGATATCTACCTGTCTCTGGTGACAGGACCTCATCCCTCATGAAATACCCATGTAGAAGACCTGGCAATCGCAGTGTTATGAGCCAAACATGATGCTGTCTGGTTATGTGATGTACCCCATGGTGCACTCTGCACAATCCTTTCACACCATGAGAGTGGATACGGTCCTATTTAAATTAACACAGTGACAGCTGGCTGGTTACACTGAGATTAAACTTCCTGTTGGCATATCATAAGAGCTCCCACATCTTTCATGTGGTTGTTTCAAGAGAGGACTATCCAGCTGTGCTAGCCTGTCCACCCCTGAGATCCTCTTCTGGTAAGGTACCTCAGTATGGTGGAACTTCATGATGAGAAGCTAATATGGCAGCTGCTACCTTAAGAACCAAGCTAGTAACCCTTCGTGTCTTGACTCTCCCCTGATCAAACCCTTCAGTCTCATCAAAAGCCTGGCTGGTGACTCACAACTTCCAATGATCCAGGCTGACATACTGCTTGCTCTGCTTCTACAAGTGCAGCGTAGTGGTTGTCCATCTCCACTTTGCCCTTCTCCACAGCCACCCTAGTCTCTGCAAATAATTAATTTAGTTCTTAACGTCAACTTTCACAGGCAGTTTCACCCCACCTGCCCATGTCTGATCTTTTGACTAAAGTGATCTATATTTTCTCTTTACTGAAGAGGTTTCAGTTACTCCAGAAATGTCTTCCTCCTTGAGCCCCTGAACTGCAAGTTCTGGAAACCAGAAGAACATCCTGGGGAAGTCTCCTACCTCCTTGCCCTGCTCACATATTCATCCCTGAGTATCCTTATGTGGACTTTTAATCCAGGATAACTGTTAAGTTCTTCCATGTGCTTTGTTTACTCACAAGATTTATTCTGACAAGCACACATGTGGGTTATTTCCAGTCCTTGGGAGAAAATTTGACTGCATCTCATCATCCCATTCACAGAGAATTATTGGATTAGGTTAACTGGGTTTAGAAGAATGTCACAGATTGAATTCTCAGCTGAGTTCTTCTAGCTGAATTTTCTTATCATTATATTCCTCTGTGCAGCAAACCAGGTTTTTATTTCAAGTGTCATTTTCACCTGTGGGTTCAAATGTTCTAAAGACATGTCTCCTTTTTTTTTTTTTTTTTTTTTTTTTTTTTTTGTGCTTCTGCTTATATGATGCAATGTTTGAAGAGGCTGGGGGAAACTCAAGACATGGGCCAAGAAGAACTGCAAAAAATACATAGATAAAGATACACAGAATGTATTTAACAGTATGGCTTGGCTGCCAGAACTGAAGTTCACTCAAAATCTCCAACACGCTGCTCTCAACCATGTTGGTCCATCATCTTAAAATCTTAGCTTAAAAAAGACCCTCTTCCCTTCATCTTCCTCCATGAAAATATACCTAACTTCCCATGTCTTCTTAAAACTTCCCATGATAAGCTGTGATGAAAAAATCTCTTCCCATGTGTGCCCTTTCATCTCTTCACTCTGAGCCCACTCAGAGGCGACCCAGCAGAGCCAGCAGAGTTACTGAGGGCTTACTCATACCAGGGACAAATTTGCCCTTTCTGCAACTTTACCTCCGTGCTTCATTAACAAACACCCACAGCAGGGGCATTTCTGCTGCTAATTCACAATAAGCTACTGGAAAGTGCCAAGACAATTTGTGGTTTGACTCCTGGCTTTCAACCTCAATTCCTGATTCCTGTCCTGACTTGGCTCATGGCTTCAGTGTTGTCCCCATGGTCTGCCTGTGACCCTCAGAGAGGCAGAATTAAGCCTCACTTCTTTGCTCTAGCATTGCCTGTTGCCTGATCAGTTACCCCATACTATCCTGCTTTGTAGGCAATTCACTCCTCACAAATTATATATTTGGGGTTGTGCGTGACTGAACACCTCAAATCACACATTGCACAGTTTGGTCACCACTACTTGAATCCCTCTCATAAGTCTTAGCAGAAGTTTACAAAAGGACCCAGGAGCAGATTTTCAGCACAAGTCAGGACTGAGGAAACAAAGGCTACAACAGGAAACAGAAAACAAAATCTGACAAGTAAAAAGGCCTTAAAATTAAAATACAATAACAGATTATTTTCAAAGACAATTTAGGGAAAATTCTTGTAAGGCCCTGTTTGTTATCTTTTAATTTCATGATAGGTTTGTTCATTGTTGCTCCAAGTTTTCCAGAATTTAAGGATGCTTGGAACACATTTTTAAAAAGAAAAGGAAATGTTCTGTATTTCACCGTGAAATTACAAAACCTCTTAAATATACTTTCAAGAATAGAAACAGCCTTGTTAAAAGAATGAACTGCCAGTGCAATGAAGGGTGAAATGCAATAGGAAACTCACTTGATAAAAGGATAATTCCAGTAAATGAATAACACTTCCCTTGTATCACACGAAATACATAATGCTCAGTTTATAAGAATAGCAACTGCAGCCCATGTTCTGAATTGCTTTTTTGGCAATGGGAAACCTGGACAGGAGCCTGCTGAGAGGATGCTTTACAATCAGTCTAGCTGAAGAGCATGAAGCCCCATGATCAAAAGTAATCCTAGATGATCAGCACAGCTAAAAATTTTTCAATTAATGTCATTAATGCCACTGAAAACATAACCTCCAATCAGCAAGAGGAGCATGCAGGTGAGTGTCCAGAGCCTGAGACCGCACGGATGGGATTCATCTCCATCCTGGAGCTGGAAAGCGAGATGTCAAGTGTGAGCCAGTCACCTTATGCTCTGCTCATATTCAGTGAAGAAAAAAGGCTCAGGGCAATTCATTTGGCCCTTCTCAGGGAGCATTCATCCTGTGAGGGCCTGATTCTTTCACTGACCATAAAGGGAGCACAGAGTAACTAACTAGCTCAGGTGTGGACATTGAATTATTAGTTGAGGAAGCTCCAAAAAAGAACCCTCACCATGTCAGGACTACTTGGGAAGGATCATTGACTAAGCAGCAAGCCTTGAAACTGATTATCTTTGAAGTGAACAGATTTTAATGCTTGCCAGAAGGAATGGTGAGTTGCACCTTTACCTCAGGGCTGTAACTCTGACTTAGGACATTACTTTGGATGAATCTCTTCCTCTGCTCTTCTTTTGCTAATCACACAAAGATGGCTGTGAATTTGAGGCCCAAAGAAAAGCTGTGGATCTGGGGAACTGAAGAGCAGGGTCTGCAGGATGGCAATCAGCCAGCACCACTTCCTGAGCCCACACAGCTCCAGACAGCATCGCTAAGTGCCAGACAAACCATTTTCCTACCTCCCTCAAGTGCCAAGCTTTGCAGTCAGCCTCTAAAGGCACAGCTACCCATGACAACTCATAGGTACCCAAGCCAGATATGAATGCACTCCACTGACCGCTGGAGTCAGAACAGACACATTAACACTAGATGCTAACACACAGCACGCTGATTAGCCCTGCAAAGGAGGAAGGTGTGTGAGCTGCCTGCCTAAGTCATCTCTGAGACTGACACCAATGTATTCAGAGCCATGGGATGAGCCCCTGTGCCACTAAGCACACCTCAGATGGAAGGTGCTTTCTTAATCCCATGAAAATGTTTTTATTTTAGTAGGGGCAGGAGTTGCAGTGTACTGATTTTAGAGGTTGGAGGCATTAGAAATGAGTATGTCAAGCAAGCCGATCGTTTAGTCCTCCCACCTTAGAAGAAGTGTCAAGGTCCTGCAGTAAATCTACATGGCATGGTGCTGGCAAGTGACACTCATCTGAGAATAGCCAACACTCGTGCCACACTATGTTCGCACTTACGCTGAAAGGAGTGAGTGAAGAAGAGGAAGGCTCTGTCCTGCCAGACCCTCTGAAGAAGTGGGTTTCTCTTTCAGTATGGCCAACCTCTTTAAAACTCTTCTTCTAGCTGCTATGTTGGTGGCAGAAACAGCTGGAGCCCTTCTGAGGTCAGATAGTGGAATTTTAGCTAGAGGCATTTTTTGTCTCAACAGAGATGCCGCTGGTTTGTTCGGCTGAAAGATCTAAAGTAGGGGCCGCTGCAGCAGATATCCACTTGCTTGGGCCAACCACTGCCCACCCACCCTGGAATTACTCCAACACACTCACTAGACCCCCCACCTCTTGTTTAATCTTTAATGCACCTCCAATTGCCCTAGGCTGGACACTGCAGCAAGGCAGGCAAGATAGGAGTGATGATTAGCTCCCTGACCCTGCGTGCTATGCTGGGCATTGGGAAATGTATGTCTAACGGCTGACCCTCCATCGATCCCAACTGTGTCCTCCGGGCAGAAGAAATCATTAGCAGCAGCTTACGATGAAGGGGCATGCAATACCTCTCATTCTGCTGGGTGTAGGCACATGAAAAAGCCACAGGCACAGCAGACCTGTCCTACCTGTTCTTGCTCCCCTAACTCTCAGTTTGGCTATTCTTAGGTATCTAGTATAATAAGGAACAGGGGAGGGATGAGCAAGTGTGCCCTGTACATAGCCCCTTCGGTGCTTGCCTAGATCCTTTTCTTCCTCTGATACCCAACCTGTGCCATAGGGAACCAGCTCTTGCACTAACAGGACAACTGTCCTGTCTACAGCCCCTGACATCTGCCCAGACACTAATACAAAACGCCCAGAAATTCCAGGTGCAAATCTGGAGACAACTGTATTTCAGTGCTTACCCAGATCCTAACATCTATGCTCAATTTTGATGAAAGACAGTACTAGAATGGAAATACACACGGGGGGGGGAAAAGGATCAGTAGTGTCACTGCTCCCCCCCCAGAGAGGAACTTCTCCAAAGAGGGAGCAATCCAAGATCTAATAACATATATGACATATATGTCAATGACATACCATATATGACAAAAGGTGGGAATGCCAACAACAGTGAGGGAACTCAGACCAGAAAAGACAACAGAAAATAGCAAAAGAAATGGATTCTATGGCCAACACATTAAATAAAGGAACCTCTCTCTTACCAATGAATAAAAGGAGCATTTGGGGGCAAAAAAAAAGAAGGGGTTGAGAACTTAACTGTGGAAGAAGAAAACAGAAAGAAAATCAAGAGATGAGGGAGCTTATAAGACAGCTGGATAGCTCCATTGCTATCAGGTCCCATGGGCTAGACAACAACAGTGCAAAGGCTTCCTAGAGACTAGAACAAACATAAATTCCCCTAAGGGAAATAATTTCTGTAAGAGAAAGCAATACTGAAAATGTGTTTTGTCCAGGTTCTGTCCAGGGTCCATCTGGTGGGCACTGCTCTGTGTATGAAGGAAGCCTCAGTGGTGATATGAGAATAGACTTACATGGCAGGAAGCAATTACCCAATTGCAAATACCATTCAAGACACCCGCGCAAGGGCCTGGAGTAACAAGAACTTTGTTGACAGAGACTTACTGAAGTCGTAAATGGTAGTACCAAGATCAGTAATACCTGAATCAATTAACTGGCTGCTGAAAGAGAAATTAATACCTCGAAATCATCATGCTCAAAGCAGCCTTAGGCAGACAGGCTTGGGATGGGGAGGTAGACATTTTCAATATATGTCAGACCCAACAGAGGACACTTACTACAAGGCTAGTGCCTATTCCAGGGGCAGTGACTGAAGCCCCTGAGGATAGGCAGGGCATATCCTCTAATTTGCTCCATAATCTTTGGGTTCTCCACACTTGCTCTTGGTCACAGATGAATTTCTTATGTGCTTCTCTGTTCCTCCTCCATATGGGAAAGGGTGGTTGGTGATCGCTGTGCCCTTATTTGTCATCCAGCAACACACAAGAGCAATTACAGCCCAAAGGCTCAGCCATACTGGATTGAAAATATTTGTGTCTGTTCTTTGTAATTTCTGACAAGCAAGAATTAGTATGCTCAGAAAACTTCTTTCAGGGTTATAGTCTTCTCCTTGTACCGGAGGGCAGTAACCACACATAAGAAATTACCCTCCACAATCCCACCATTATGAGTGCCAAATAGCACTAGCCACTACCAGACTGAAGGAATCTGATGGCAACAAGCCTTCTACATTCATGTGATTCCCCTCTTCTTTTTCCCCCTTACTCTTCTCACCCTCTGAACATCTCACTTCTGGTTTTCATGGCTGCAACATATGAAGTTTCAGGTCTATTCAGTGATTGACTCTACTCATAAGCTTTTCTTCTCCCCTGATGCCTTCCAGGGACAAACTCCAAATTTACAGCAGAAGGTGCTGTTAGGAATTCATAAATATATATCTTTCCATTCTATACTCCTGAATTACATCTCTTTTCTATTACACATTGTCAGAGACATAGATACACGGCCCAGGATATCACTATTACTTCTGTCTTGGCAGTGGCTCCCAGCTTTGTGCTATTAACACATTAAATTAAGACACAGCTGACATGGACTTTTCAAGAAGAAATCACACCAAAACAGTTCAGCTCCAGCATGAGGGTAACAAGCCTGGTGGCTGAGAGAGAAGCAAGTAGATTCATATATCTTGTCTTCACTTGAGTCACTGAAGTAGGTTAGAAAAACATAGGTTACCTCCAATGACAATAAGGTATCTCCAGGGAGTAGTTATGAGGTTTCATTATAAAACTTCATGAAATGCCCCCGGTTCAGTCCTGGTTCTGGTATTATGAGAATTTGCATTAGTTAATGATTATAATACTGGAATAAAGAATACCTTTTCTGAACCTAAAGGTGATGGCAACCAAGCAAAGTCTTCTTCCATGTTAAAAGACAAGATAAGAACTCATTTCAAATTAATTCAGATTTGTTTTTGTTTTTTTTTTTAAGGAAACAGTTGCTTTATCAAACTGTTTGACTGGTCTATCACAATTGTCCTCTGATAAACCAGTGTTTTAGCCAAATCCCACTTCTTCAATTACTTGTTCCATCAAAATCCTTTGCCTAGTACTGAGATCAAATATACAAATCTACATCCACTCACATCAATTTTTTTCCTCTCCCTTTTTATTCCAAGACACTGATCTTTTCAAGGCATACAGGACAGTTTGATAGGAACTGAATGTGTTCTGTGTGATATAACCACCCAAATTTAGCAGGATTTAGGATGACCAGCACAGCTCAGTGTCTTCCTGGATGTGGATAATGCAGATAAGGGAGTGAGGAGGAGCAAGTAGGGCAGGGGTTCAGCCATATCTGAAAGAAGGTTAAGGGAATGATACTTCAGTGTCCATATTGCCCACAACACCATGCTGTCCACCAGTACAGGAATTTTCTTACTTTTGCTTTCCATCTGCTTGCTCAGGTGACATAACTTGTCTGTTACTTTATCCTCCTTTATCTGACCGTCTCTTCCAACCGTGGAGTTCACACAAGAATCTCACAACTTTCTCTTCCATTTCTCAGTTTGACATTTGTCCAAGTCACACTAGTCTTTAGCTCAGAAGGATTCCCTACAGTTAGATTTATCTACTAGGAAGAAATTGTTTTTAATAAATGCGCCCTGAGGGTAGAACACCAAAAACCATTCTCACATTGTCAGGTCTGAAATTAGCTGTTGACCTTGATTTTATTGTCATGCCTTACCCTTCTTCCCAGAACTGGTAAGAATTCTGTTTATGGCCACCTCCGTTTCTCTTTGGGTATGTCCTACTTTGGTAAGAGCATCTTCAATCCATCCCAGTATTGCTAAGGACAGTGACGGATACTTCTTTGCCCCACCACAGTTTCTGTCAGCCTCAAATCCACATTTCATATTTTATTCCTAAAAGATGTAACACTTCTATTTATTTTATCTTCTTTGAAGAATTACCAACTCATCAAATATTTACCAGTTAGAAATTAACATCAAATATGTACCAGTTAGAAATTAATCTCCATTGCACAGAGAACGCAATAGAATGATTACAGAGATATTAGCTTAAATCAGGGGTGGGTTTGCTAGGTGGATGGGTGTCCAGTTTAAGCCAACATAAAAATCTTAGTGAAACAATTGTTGTTTTAGTTAGCAAGGCAAACCAAAATGGAGTTAAGACCAACATCCCTCATTTACAGGGAACAGAGATCTAGAGGGGTAGCAGAGTGAAAGGTAGCACTTCATATGAAGATATGTCTGAGAGACTGAGAAATAATCTAAAAAAATAAGGAGAGGGGAAATGATGTTTTAAAAAAGTAAATGCCACACCCATGTTGTCTCCTTCAAGAAAGCCAGAAGATATAAACACCATGAGATATACGTGGCATGGGTGCTTCCTAAGATGTATGATTTATAAAGGACTGGTTCTGCCTCCAAGTTGAGACAAGTTTGGGGTCTTATGTTTTTTACAAATGAGTTTGCTGAGCTGCGGGAGTTGCAGTGGGATCTGATATTGTGAAGTCAGGGCAGAAGAAAAAGCATTCCTCCAGCAGAAGTTAATCAGAATCTCTGTGACATGGGAAGGACCATATCCAGTCAACCAGTCATAGGAAATTTCCTCCTGTCACAAATGCAGTAAGAAGCAAGGGACTTAAATTTCCATAAAAGCAACTTCAGTTGGGCATTCAGTTTTGTTTTGGTTGTTGGGTGAGTTGTTGTTTTTTTTTTTTCTCTAACAGGACAAATAATGAAGTAGTGAAAGAATTGCCTAGATAACTGTAGAAACTCTTTCACTGTTATCTCTGTTCAAGCCACAGGCTTGTCTTATCTTTCCCACAATGCCACAATATGCAGCTCCTATGACCTCTCCGTTCCCCCCATACTGTTCAATCCCTCCCTATATTTTTGCCTTTCAATAAGTCCTGAGGAATCCAATAAAGAGTCCTGCAGGAATTTGTAGCAAGACATTCCTTTTCCATCATCATCTGCACTTTGAGCAAAGCTCTTCTCTTATATATCTCTTCTGACAGAATATGAAACCACAAGTATTTTAAGCTGAGACAAAGAAAGTGGAGGTCTGTAATCCAAACTGACAGCAACATTATTAATCAGGGAAGAAGACACTGAGCAGAGCAGATTGCTCAGAGATCTAAGAAATGGCATCATGTTGGGAGGGGGCTCCCAGGTAGTTCTGGGCACCGTGGATGGGCTGCAGAGCCTCTCGCCTAGAGGACACCACATCAGTCCCCAAAGGCAATAGTAGGAACAGAGATATAAGACCACCCGGTGTTGAAGCACACCCATTCCCAGCATCTGCTTTTCTTCAGAGCCTGGTCTGAATGCTATTGCTTTGATCGGATCACTGATGCAGGGGAACAAGCAGGGCAGGCACGTTTTTCACAATGTCTTAGTAAGATTTTTACCAGTACAGCATCCTATTCCTAACAGTGCTCTCCTGTGTGTAGTTTGAGGATCTGTGTGTCTTGCTGGTTTCAGTAGCAGGTTGTGCCATCACTGTATAGACTAGGTACTGATTCAGTTAGAAGGGGAGCTGAGACATGCCGAGCTAGATAGCTGCATGGCACACTCCACGGTTAGAAAGGGGATAAACATTGCAACACTGCAACTGGAGAGCGACTCCCCCGCTACACTCTAGATACCCATGCACTTTGGTAAAACTCACTGCTAAATACTTTTTACAGTTGATGGAGAAATAAGGGAGTTGAGGTCAAGAAGTGCCTGCCTCTCTGACGGGGACCTAGACAAGAAGCTCATATTCAACAGTCTGTACAGTGTTTGCATGAAGTGGATGAGTCCCAGCCATGCTATTTAAGTAATTTTGGTTACAATGTAATCCAGAGTATTCTTTAAAACTGGCTTCTGGTTTTAATTACACAGGATTATTTAGGTCTTCTGAATAATTATCACTTTCATTGATAATAATTTACAGTAGTCCAATCACCAGCATGTTTTGAACATGGCTATGCCAGGAACAAACCCCTCTGTGAACATCCCTGTTAGAGAATAATTCCCTTGCAATTGCTTTATCATCAGTCTCATTTATATTGATACAGAATGACCAATAATTATTATGGATTTTTAAAACAGAACATATTCTGTCTCTACATCAAATAAATGACTTTAGATACAGAAAATATCTTTCATACCTAGAAAAGAGAAGCATCCTGCTTAATTGATCAAAGAGGGAGATAAATGGCAGGCATAGAACAAAGAGACTTCCAAGAACAGATATCTGTTTATTCTAATAGGTAACAGACAATGTGAGTTAGCAGTTTGCAGCTGAAGCTAG
This sequence comes from Haliaeetus albicilla, assembly GCF_947461875.1. Taxonomy (NCBI): domain Eukaryota; kingdom Metazoa; phylum Chordata; class Aves; order Accipitriformes; family Accipitridae; genus Haliaeetus; species Haliaeetus albicilla. Next base: position 6,444,512 of record NC_091489.1, on the reverse strand, counting down.
ACAGATTTATATTACATCTCATGTCAGCTTTTCCATCATTTTCTGGGCATCAATGAAACCAGCCCACAACTCAACAGGATCTTTTCCCCTCCTCCCCATAACTTCTCCAGTAACCCAAGATTTGTTAAACATCATTGCTAATAACTCCAAGCTTCCTAGCCAATTCCTTTTAACTTCACAACTGCAATTTATTTGACCCAGTCACTACAACAAGACATAACATCTTGTGTAGAAACCAAAAGGATAGGAAGGAGGTAATTGTTGCATTTGAACATAACTGCATCATCACATCACTGGTCTGCAACTCTGGCCTCTAAGAGGGCTGTAGAATTGCTGTATTTCCATTTATTAGTAGAGAATTATTTCAGTCTAGGAGAAGTGAGTCAGTATTCATTTACTTCTCTTCATATCAAAGAAACAGAAACTGAAGTACAGGAGAATTAAGGAATAGCCTTCAGTCACTACAAACCTCTTTGGTTTCATGCTTTAGAATCTATATCTTTCTTTTCTTACATTTGTTTGCTTTTTAAACAACCAAATGCATCCCTTGGGATTAGCAATGCAGTCAGAGTAGTAACCTGACCAGCCATAGGTTTGTAAGCGACTGTGTGACAGGCTTTATCTTCTCAGGGGCTGCCTTGCAGGATCGTAAGCAGATGACACGGTGGACCCTGCAGCCAAGCCAGACCAGCCAGAGATAAATGTCCAAGAGAGACGTGGTTGGAAAATTGTGCCTCATTCACAGGCTGGGGAGCTGGCTCACAGCATAGTGATGGTTGATGGGTGATGCTCTGAAGGTGGTCTTCTTCCCCAGTAAAATCTCTTCAGTCACTGGAAGCTGAGCCTTTTGGAGGTTTACATGAGTTCTTACTGAAAAGAGGAAAAAACTCAATGGTGATGGAAGATAGCACAGGAACAAATGGTCCTGTACTGTTTGTTACTCTTCCCAAGCCCCAGGGTGCTCTTAGGTCAAACTGAATTCTACCTACCTCCACAGAGAGGTAAAATGGGACAACATCACTCCTTCATCTGGAATTCAGACTCATACTCCAAAACTTCCCCAGGAATGTGCATGCCCTTACTTACTAATGTTAATGGCAATTAATATTTGCGTTATGTTAACATCTGGAGCCCTAGTATCAGCCTGGGCATCTTTGTACTGTGCTGCCCAAAACATAATACTTGAGGGCATGGGGAAGCCGCCCACAGTCACAGACACATCAACAACAGAGCTAGGAAGATGATGTTGGAGTCATGCATCAGAGGAGAGGATGGCCATGCTGCTCTGCCCCCCAGAAAACGTTTCTTTGGATGCCAGGGCCTGAGGGTTGGGAGGGTGCTGGGTTATCATTGTAAAAACAACCTAATATGACATGCCGCTGTCTGTCTTGCAGAAATCTCATTTGACCTTGGGCTATGAGCCACAGACTAAACCTCCTGTTCAAACCTGACCCACCTCTTTCCACAGCCAGAGCAGGAGGAAACGTGAGACGTAATGCTGGCAGCTCTGGTTCCTGATGTGTGTCACCCTCCCCCTTCAGCAATTCCCCCATGCTTTCCGGAGCCAGGGTGGGAGAAGAGCCCTGCGTCCTCCACAACACCTGCGCGGGCTGTGGCTCTCAGACCCTCTGGGCACGCAGGGTGAGCCGGAGAGCAGCTCAGCACAGAGGAGGGGAAAACATGTTTAAGAAGTTTTTGTTTTTTTTTTTTAATAAAAGCGTGCTGGTTTCAGGTGACCTCAGGGTGTTTTTGGATAGCAGGGAGGGGATCATTCTCCCCCTCTCCCAAGTCAGTAACACAACAGTCACAACCTGGATCAGCACAAGATGCTGCTCTTTATTTCTCTGTCTTCCAAGCTGCTGGGCTTGTCCGGACAAACAGCCAAGCATCTGCTGGCAAACATGGTTGCAAAAGGGTTTCCCACCTCATCTGCACTTGTCTCCTGGCTTCTGCTCTCCCTGTGGGTCACCTGTGCCCATAGCTGGGTGATGCTACAGTTTCTTAGTCGTGTTCTTGTTGTTCTTTTCCCTTTCCTCAATTTCCATCTCACCATCGCTAGACCTGCAGAATTCAGGGAGGGGTAAAAGGTTTAAACACGGGGAGAACTTGCCCAAAATTGACAGAGAGGAAAATCAAAACAAGCCCTGATTTTGGACTGTAACTAAGATATGCAAAAGGGGACAAGTACCTATTTACACCTCCCAGCTCTCAGAGACCAGGTGACTTTCTGATGGGAATTGGAGTGACTATATGAGTACTCCAGCTCACACCCTGTTGACAGCTCTTCTCAGGACAAGCCCAAGTCTCAAAAGCTGGAGACAAGTGCCCTGCAGATGGGTATAAACCATAGCTGTAGCCACACAGGGAGCTGGGAGACCAACAACTGCTCTCCCTTTCCACATGTAACATCTTTTACCAGCATGGTCTAGCAGTCTGTTTACAAGATATAGCTGGATTTGGCCCTGCTTACCCTGCTAACCCCAGCTATGCCCCCATGCTCCCAAGGTATTTTTGCACTGGAGCTTGCCTGGGGCAGTGCAATGCCATGAATAACTTTCCTACTAAAAGCAAGATGGGATGGAGAAATGGAAGAGGTGGGTGGGTTTTGGCAAGAGCAGCACAGAGGGAAGGATGAAGAATCTGAGTTGAATCAGGGATGGGGGAGGGAACAGAAACTGAATAAAAAGCAAAGTGAGGCAAGGGACACTGGAGGAAAGCCAGCAAATCAGGTCAGGCAGCAGTCAGGAAGAAGCTGGTATCGAGGCAACTACAGGGCATGGATTTGTATCTCTGCAATACCATCAGGCAAGCTTAGATTCACAGCAGAGCCCTTCCAAGGGCCAACAGGTGAGTCAGAATAATAACTGATTTAATAGGTAAGAGCTGAATCCAAGAAGACCTCCTTCTGGGAACGGTTCAGCAGCACATAGTGTTTTCTTGGCCAGTTTCTTCATGCTGTCCATACAGAGAGCTGTGTCATGAGACCTGTCAGGGTCAGTCAGGAGACCTGCAAAACTTCCTAGAACAAATGCCTGGTGTACCTGGGGATCCATGGAGGTGATTTGGGGTGGGGGGAAATGCAACAAAGACGTTAAGCAGAGTTTTGCACAGACATCTAAAATTTCTCCACATAAGCAGGGGTCTATCGAGGTGCAAAGCAGTTGAAATGTGAGAACACATGCTTCTACAAATGATACTGCACCTGGCACTAAAGCAAATGTCTTCTAGCTCAACACATGCTGGGCCTAGGATCTAACATCTAATATCAATTCCCAGCTGCCTGTAGTGAGAGAGGAAAGCAGTTGGCAGCAGATAGAGAAAAGGTGACAAAATCTAAAAGTGCCCTGTTGTACATTCAGTTAAAAGCATCCCTGTAGGTAGTATATCTTGGTTCTGCAAGGTCTCCAAAACAGGGCTAGCAGCTGAGCAGTTTTAACATACCATTTGGAAGGGATCTTTCCCATGTAGTCTTGGGACTTATTTCTGCATCCAAAATGTTTTACCAACAGATATTGACAAAATCATCAATATCTGATAGATCCAAGGTATCAACATTTGCAGACCTGATATTCCACTAACCAAGATAAAAAGGACAAAAATCTCCAAAATGCTCTGGAAAACATTTGTGACACTGGGTTAAAAAACAGCAGAGAAAGATCAGGGGAAAAATATGCACCTTGACAGGCAATGAGGAGTATCAGTAAGTTCAGAAAACTAGTGACATGCCTCTATCCACAGACAAAAGGGATACAAAGGTTTCAGAAATTTATATTTACATAAGTATAAATAAAATAAATAAATATAACATTTATATTTTGATGGGTAGTTTCTATCTAGTATGGCTGCTAAAATGTCTTATCTATAGGTATTCATATTTAAAATGTGCTGTATAGCAGGGGATGTTAATAGGAATGGGTAGTTTGGCTAGGAGCTGACAGAGACGATGTCATCCAGCACTGTCAACTCAGGTTTCTAATCAAAGCCTTGGGACAATGTGGGTGCTGAAACTAAGAGAGTCATGCTAGGTCCAGAAAAGCCTGCAGAAGGTATCATGCCTTTTACATTTCAAAAATGAGTCCTAGCAGAAGCTTTTCACAAAGCCTTTCAGACAATCGCAGAAGAATGGCATTAGCAAACACATCACAGGTTGCAGAGGCTGTTGTCCCAGGCACAGTTATGGGATTAAAACTAGCATAAGCTGGGAAAAACCTAGCGGAGTTCGTTTGCCCTACATTTTTAATATGGATGGCCTGGTCTGGGACATGCCTGTTTCTTTCCCTTGACTGACTCATATTTGCAGCTTAAGCTTTCAGACATCTAAGGTTAGGTTGCAAATCCCTAAAGCATTCAGTTTTAGAAAACTAGAACCTGAAGCACATACAAACATGCCCAAGGACATGTCTTGAGTCCTGTCTTTGCTATTACAGAAACCAGAGCACAAAAAGAGGTTTTGCAGAAGTAGTACAGGTCAGCAAAGGCTCTCGAGGTGGGCGTAGACAGGCCGATCTCCAGCCACAGGGTTGCTCCCATCACCCCTACGTGTTAGAACAGATGTTGGCACTGAAGAACCTAGAGCATCGAGTGGTATTTCAGCATCCAGGTTGATAATGTGAACAGTGGCAAAGCCATGCTAAGGACACACAGCTCACACCTTGCAGCTGTCACTGTAGGGGATGTTTGATTTGTACAATAATTTAGATGCAATTGTGAATGAGAGGGAAAAATTGCTTGGTTGGGAGTTTCCAGAGCTACCCAGTGATGGTAACACCCCAACATGAAACAGGAATATGATTTGTGCTATTTATTAATTGCTTCCATTGAGGTGCTTGCTCCCCCAAAGCAATGGGACATTGACCATCCATGATGCTACTTAGCGAAGCAATGTGGCCTAGAAGACACTGATCTGTCAAGAAAAGGTATTTCCAGCATTTCCTATATCTAAGATGTGACTTGCAAACTACCCTGTGCTTTTTGTATCTGGGGCTCCCGCTGGTCTCTTGCCTAGGGAGAGCTGTGCCTTCAAAGAGCTCGCTGGAGGTCTCTGCTGCCTGTGAGAGTGATGGTAGGGCTGGCTGGGACCTGCCACAGCATGTCCGCCCCAAACCCAGCACATGTCCCAAAAAACCCAGGAGACCTTCCCAGCCCCAATGGTCCAGTTTTCCTCCATCCAGCAAGGTGGGGGATTTTCAGCATGGCTGCACAAATGAGTAGGCATCCTACTTGCCTCATTTGCCAGAAGCTCTTTCCCATGACATTTTAATCCCACTGCGACCGTAACAAGCAGCACGAGGAGGTTTCCTTGCACTCACCCAGCACATGCACAACACCTCCACTCTGTGTACGCTCAATAGGACTGAGAAAACAAATACCTCCTATCACAATTAGCCCAGGAACAGATGATCTCAGGAAAACTACCTGCCTGCTAAGGGCTTGGCTGGCCCCTTGTGTGCCCAGGCTCTGTGCTGCCTGACACTGCTGAGGGAGGATGGCATATCTCACCATGTTCTGCCACCCAGTTCTCCACCAATGCTCCTTTTCTTCTAGGACCATTTCCTCTCACAGCAAGATCTGAGGTTTCCATTTAGTCCCTGGCCGTGGGCCTAAGAGTCCTGCTGCCTTTTGGTGCCATGAAACAGCTGACAGGCAAAAGTAGCCTGTAAGGAAATGCTTAAGGCAACATACTGGGACAGATTCAGCCTGCAAATGAGTCGAAACAGCACACAGACAAAACCTGCCTCTCCCCAGCATCTCTTCCTGATCTGTCTGAGGCCTGATTCCTTGTTGTCTCTGTGCTGTGCTGCTGAGCATCCAGAAGAGCATGGTAGCCACTGCTGCTTCATAAGACAGCAGAGCCAAGCTGGGTAGGAATTCTTAACACACCCTGGCACAGTCTGACAAAAAAATCCCCAGAGTCAGCACTCTTCATGCACTAAGGAGGTTAAGTAGATACCACTGCCTCACTGGGTCTGGGGAAGCATTAACTGGGGACAACTGGGGATGCAAAACAAGCCCCAAGAAAGGCTAAGACCAGCATCTCCCCAAGAAGCCACATGATGCTTATCAATGAAGAAGCTAAAGAGGCTGATACATGAGAGCTGTGTGGCTCTCCCCAAACTTTCAGGGACGGTCGATACCCCACTTCAGTAGTACTGGTTTGGGGAGAGGGGGGAACATTCCTGGGGACACCAGGCTGAGCCATGCTGGTGCCTATGACAGACAGACATTCCTAGCACAAGGCCAGTGCTAGATCTGCTCCGCCTTGTTTCATCCAATCTCCAAGAAAATGCCACTGACCTTGTGGAGCCTGTCCACACAGATGCATTGCTTGCTATATCTTTCCTGGGAAGCAGATTTTGCATAGACTGCACTACTCCAGTTGACAAGCTAGGCAGACCGTAGGAGACAACCAGGACTGCCGGAAGAGTGGGTTAGGGCAGAGGGTTGGGAGAGGACCCGTGAGAATCTTGAATTATTTATCATCCCCAGTGCACTGGCATGCTTTACCCGGGAGAACCCAACCACTCTGAATGGTATTTCTCATACACTTTCAGCTCGGTATGTGCCAAGGAGCTGGACAGCTCTGTGTGGACCTTCAGGGCTGGGCAACACCATGGTCCCTTCTAGCAGGCCAGAATTGAAACTCAGAAGTTATGTGCAAGAGCAGACGAGTGAGCTGGTGGCGGGGGAAGGAGCGATGGGGCAACAAGATCCCAACCAGAAAGCAAACCACAGTGTGAAGTGGCTCTGTTGTGGCCCACAACTGGCAGCTCTGGGCCGTGCTAGGCCTGGGCAGTTGCACACATTGGCTATGGACTGTGCTGAGGACTGTGGACACAGCAGTTAACCACGCTTCCTGTAGGGCTTAGCTTGGCATGTGCATCAGACACAGCCTGTGGCCATGGCACCTCCTCTGGCCTTGTGTGGTCACTGTTGAGCACCACAATGTGATGAGGTGTCACCATGCTGTGGTGGCCTGGTGCCAGACCAAGGTCTGGGGGAGTTATTTGGGATCACCTGGTAAACCCACTCTCAGCCGTTGCTCAGGACTGCTGGAGCCGGCAGCTCCCGTGTGCCCAAGATGAAGGGCAAGAAGAGCTGCTAGTCTGGTGTCATCACTGCAGCACAAGGCCAGCTCCATCATCCCTCCCCGCAAAAACTATGATCTGGTGTTCCTCTACATGTCCACAGGCTTCCCTCAGACAACCGCCCTTGCCTCCCCAGGGAGAGTCTGAGGAGCACAGGGCACCTTGGAGTCATGTCTTTGAGGCTGAGTGACTTTTGCACCAGTTGCATCAGCCCAGTTGCCAAGTTCCACAAATAGTCGCATCCAAACAGCTGACACAGAAGCACCAGCAGCAGAACAGAGCAACCAGGTACACAAGAATCCAGTCTGTTTTGCTGCTACAGGGAATATGCCATTGACATGTTCTTGATGAGATTTGGCTCACTAGTGTCACACCTCCTTAACACAAACATACCTAAGCTCAGCCCACCTGGGCAACCCTTACTGTTGAATGGGCAGAAATGGACATTTCTAGTTATCTTCTGGAGAGGGTGCAGGTAGAGGAGAACTGAAGAAATAACATCAATGTGCCAATGGAGGAATGGAGTTATTCAAATCTATTTCCCAGGGATATTCCCTGAAAGGCAGAAATGTACATTCTTAGAAAACAACTCGTATTTATTGACTGACAAGAACACCAGCAGTGCAGACACTAGTGCAATACTGGACAACACAGCCAGCTACACAAATATGCATGTTATAATCAAAAGGATTATATAAAAATTAGGACAAGGTACAAGCAGGATTGTAATGCAACTTAAAACCCATAGCACCATTTTCTTTCTAGAGGATATATAAGAAATATAAATATCATCTATACTTCTTGTCACAAAAGTTGTACATCTTGAGGTAGACAAATGTTTTGTTTCCCTTAAAGCACAGCCTTTTTTTTCTTTCAAGTGACATATTACTTTGTCGCAAATTGGCCTTCCAGTCTTACACCAAGGTGTCTGAGAGTGTAGAATTGGCTATTGCATCAGTGGGGTTTGTTACGCTGCTCATCAGCATTTCTTGGCTTACATGGCCCTGTTTGTTCATCTAATAAAGTAACCCTGACCCCAGCATTGCACTGCCCTTCCATCACAGCAACAGTGCTGCATGGATCCCTGGTTAAGCCTCAAGGAATTACTGGTGTCTAATCATTTCATGGGGCAGTCTCCAGATATGTGATTTCTTCCCAAGCAGGTTCACATCTTCACTTGGGGATGGTGGAGTCTATCCACACCAGAACTTTATACACTTCAGTAAAACTTTTCTGATGGATTGTTATTTCCCTCCTGCAATAAGCATGCTGGATCCGCTACTACCAAGCCCAACACCACAACACACCAGGAGAGGCAATAAAAATTGGACTAGGCAGTATACACAGGGACAGGGACTAACCTGTGGCTGCAGAGTAGCCCTCGTGTGGGCAGTGAGGATCCCAGGCAGCTAGGACTATTAGAGCTATCGCTGTTCTCAGGTTACTTGGATTGTAGGTACAGAGGAAAGGATTCATCCTGAATCAAAAAAACTACAGGAAAGCATGTGCAGCTCAGATTTTTACCATCAATAGTCACGTTGAGGTACATTTGCACCTGGGAAAGAATTTTTTTATAGCCAAGGCATAAGCTTTCACCTTTGCTGCTGAAAAGATTTCCATGTAAAGACTGAAGTGCAATCCCTTTATATCTCCAGCCTGTCATTCCAGTAACTTCTTTGCCCATACAGCCAAAGAGGCGGCACATCCACTGGATTTGTAGTACCTCATAAGCTGTGCATCATAATTAAAAAGCTCACACACAGACCAAATGGAGGCCCAGGTCTTCGCATCCCATATCTCCAGGAGGTGGCGGAAGAGCTTTGCTCAAGATGATGCTTGGTCTTGATTCTTGAAGAAAATACAATTCAAGCCTAAGAATACTGAATGCCAAACAGACCCAAGTTTTGCTTCCTGGTCACACAAAGACTCCTCCCACTGCTGTTAGTTGAAGTAAATCACATTTCTGAATATCAACCCAATTTACCTCAAGTTTGGGTGGTAAAACAGCTCTGGACAACTATCTGCCTCAAGAAAACTTTTTCACTCCCTTATCCACAGCATCATTTCTAAAAGGCTTAGTATTGAAGGATACAAGGAGTGATAACAACATTGCCTTGAACTCATAATATGCTCAAGTTTTTTCCCCAGACTTCATATCGGGCATTTAAAATTATTTATTTCCCACCAGTTTCCATCATTTGGTTTTCCAGAGGCTGTCTGTTCTGACTGGCAGGGGTTGAAGAGGAAGCTTTTCAGCTGTGACAGGGAGGGGTTGAAATAGGCTTTGAGTTAACTTTGCAGAGCAAAGCCAGAGGATATCAGACTTCCTTGTCCAGACTTGGCTTGACAGCTAACAACCAGAATTTAATTCAGCCAAATGCCAAACCTCCATATTCCACTGAGCCCAAACTCACCCCAAGGATACCAGAGAATGAACCATCTCTTCCTCAGATCTTCTCCATATTCTCCATTTTTCAAGCAGCTCTGAGCCATGCAGGGCAAGGAGCTTCAGGTGCAAAAGTCCCTTTTGGTACATGAAAAAACAATACTTAATTTTCCCCTGAAATATCTTTTTGTCCAGTTCTTATTCAACAGCTCCTGTGTGATGCCAGGACTTCCAGGCAAAAATCTCACCTTTCAATTGACTTTGTTTACGTTATTCTTTGACTTCAGTAAATTTCTTGTGAGATCCCCATGGGACTGTGCTAACCCAACACTCAAGACAAAGGGCAGATCCACCTCATAGATGCTGGCAGCAAGACTGGACAAAAACATGGTATAGCACAGACCCTGCCAGTTTCAACAGATCACAGCTCAAACGGCAATAGAGATTGCTGCTTAAAACCTCCATTGCTAGAGGTAATCCCTGCACATTTCACAGACACCAGTGTTTTCAGTGGCAAGGGACTTGCTGACACCACCTCAAAAGCATGAATGTCCATACAACAGAGATCACACACACAAAATACAAGATCTTTTTCAAGTTCTGCAAAGCAGTATCTAATCCTGCTTTAAATGTGTCATCTTTGCCTGAAAGAGTGCCAAAGGACCAATTCAGTCCAAAATACCCACATTGAAGGGGCTTGATTGAGTTGCCTAAGTAAGTATGTCTAGCCCCCTTGCCACAAACCTGTCCTTCAGTTCCTACCAAAATCAGTGTTTCAGCTGCAAAGGACACAAATAACCGAAGTTGCAAGTTCTGCTAGTCTGACCATATTCCTCTCTGCCTAAATAATAATTTTACCATCTTCCTGGTCTTGTTTTTGAGTCTGTTGTGCAAAACACCTAACATCCTTCTGAAATGCATTCACCTACTCCTCGAAGCATTGCAACATTTGGAGCTAGATAAAGGATATTATTAAAATAACACTTTTTGCTATGTGGAAGCCAGACTTGCCTTTCAGATGGGAGAACTAGCCTACAGATTTGAAATGCTCTTCACAGGAAAATGAAAGGTGTTAGTAACATGTATTTCCTTCCATGCTTACTGCAGAGCAGGACCAGTTCATTAAAGAAGACTAGAAGACTTACCTACATGTCTGTTCTTGTGTGGTTTTCTCCTCTCTTTTTTTTTACAGGGATAGTACAGAAGGGTAAGTCTGAGCAAGACAAAAAGCTTCACTTTGAAATGAGTGCACTCTGCAGGTACCTGGAGGGTACCCCAAAGGCCCTACAAACACCAGCCAGGTCCAAGGAGGCTCCTGTTTAGCCTGTAGCCCAACAGCCACCTCAGCCAAGCTCCAACCTTTATACTGTTACTGGAGTCACTGAGAAGGGGAGAAAACAGATTTTCAGTCATGTATGAGACGGGTGGTAGATCCTCTCCAACAGGTCCAAGTTGGGTTTGGAGGGCAGGAGTACATCAGAGCTTCATAGACCTGCTCCCTGTGTGCAGCCTGACAGTTCCTACTGCAAGAGTCAAACACGATGCTGCTCAGCAGGGTCACTTGGAGTTCAGTGAACACAAAGCCCTTAAGAGAAGACCTAACACTCAAAGTGACATAAACAGCCTGCTCTTTTAAGAAGCAAGAGAGCAGATTCATAACATCTCACCGGGATCCAGCTGTCAGCAGGTGACACTGACCCAGATAACATTACTAGGAGCTTACAGAAGTGTTTTTTCTTCTTCAAACAACTTCATGGCAAAGCTGGAGACAGAACTTACTAAGCCATTGAAAACCAGTTCTATCCTGAGTTCTTGCCTGCAGTGACCTTGTGCAAGTCCTGTTGCCTTATCTGCACAGTGCATGAATCCCAACCTGCAGTGATGTGTCTGCTGGAACCCCCTTAGTTCACTTCAGCAACATTAGCCCAAAGAGGAAATAAAAAGAAATGACACCATCAAGAACACTCTCCACCACATAGGAGCATCCTAGCTGCCCTCAAATTATGACATCTGGATGTGGAGAATGCATTGTGCATGCCCAGAAATTACTGGCCAGTGGACAACTGAGAAGTGCAGCTTTGATAAAAGCAAGAGAACAGAGTGGTGTCTCCTCCACTTGCTTCTCAAACAATGGGATCCAGATGGGCCTCCCCACTCCTTCCACCGAGTCCCAGTCCCCCTTTAAATGAGAATGCTCCATGCAATGGCATGGGATCCCCAAATAACCCTCCTGTGATGTGGTATTCCCTTCCTCTCTGATGGTGGACAAGCCAGGAGGTCAGTGGGGTAGATGGCTTGGGATCAATAGTGTAGAGCAGAGCTAGTTCCTTTGTCATTTCACCTATGATGCCAATTTTAGCTTAGTGGGATGCTTTTTCATTGAGTGCTCAACACTGAGACTCGTGGGAAGATTTCAACTCCAAAAAGATTAAAAGCAGCATGTAAATAAGGGTCTGCTCAATATTAAGTTCTGTGGTATTTAGAAGGTAAAAAAAAACTAAGGCCAATTAACCCTATTTGCAGTATTATGTCTGTCATAAGCATTTAATTCAGTTCAAGTCAACTTGAGCCAGAAAAAGAATAAAAAGGAATAAGCCCATTAAAAGACATGTAGCTAGCCAAAGGAAAGGTCTTAGTTGCCTCTAAACAGCCAGTTAATGGCTAGATCTGCTCTGACACAGTTCTCTTCCGTCCTTTTATGAAGCAGAAATCAAAGATAGTTGTAAAAAACAAAAGGGCAACAAAGGTCAAGATCAAGAGAGTGTGAGTACACACTCATCACTGCAAAGTAATTGTTCAAAGCACATGTAAATGAATGGATGAGCTGCCTGACTTCAGCAGATCCACACTTAAGAGCTGGAGCACACAGGTGAGATCTTACCCCTTGTTAGGAGAACTTGACCACATTGAAAGCTTGCCCAATTCAGCCTACGGATCAGTCCATCTAGACAACCCAAACAAGCATCTTCATCCATTACATTGCCAACGAATTTTGATTTGAGCTTAAGGATTTAAGTATTCTTTTCAGCCCGTCTCCACACAGGCATCCTGCTTGCTGGTTTATAGCCATTACCAAGACTGAGTAAATACAGCAGCTTTGCTGTCTCAGGAACTCTCCAGAGCTGCTCACAGTACAAATGCTCCAACTGCTGCTGCAGTATTAACCAGGAAAAGCCCTGGCGCAGGCAAATGCACTGCCAAGCACTGTAATAAAGCGCAACACCCAGACAGGTTGTGCTACACACTTCTATGTGTAGCTGGTGGCCAGGTCAGGGAATGCCTCACTGCTATTCCCAAAACTGTTCTCTAAAACACAGCCAAAGAAACAAAACAGGCTGTTTCTGCTGTGCTCAACTTAAAGTTAACTAGAAAAACATGACTCAAAGTCAGAGGATCACAACTCCGTAATGGACCGTGCTCTTTCCCCCAGGTCACCTTCTCTCATGCCAGATGCCTGCATTGTCTAGATATATCTAACTTCTCGGTGCAGAGATTGTCACTCATGACTGGCAAATTTTTGCGATGCCCCAGTTCCTGTGTTTCCTAATTCCCTTTCAGAAATTTTACCTGTCATTAGCACAGGGCAGAACTGTGGAATGTGATGCACCTCGGGCACCAGGGCAACGAGTGGTACACATAAGACAAAAGGCAATTTATAGTTTCATTGAGTCGGGTGGGGGAAAGAGGGGTGCATAACTGGTACCATCACCCTGGATCCACCATCATAAAATAAGACCCTGCGAGGCAACATGCTGCAGAGGGGTAACTTCACAGACCTCAGCTGAGTTCCTGTGATACATACACTGTAACAGAGGCAATTCCAGGTCTCCTGCGTACAGCAAGGTTAAAACATGGTTAAAATGCACTTGGAGACTAACGTCCAAACTATAGACCTGGGAGATGATGGACACGAGCTCCATTTGTTTGTAAACTGGTATTTCTGAGGCACAATTCTTGCATTAAGATGAGACTGCTTAATAGTGTGTCTTTGAGTTCAAAGCAGAAAGGATTCAACCAGTTCCCGGAGAACAGTACTGAAAATCCCCTGCTGCCAGAGTCATTTTGCCTTGGTGCAGGAACACGGCTGTCCCTGCTACATCAGGATCCAGTCTCTGGTTAGTTGCCTCCCCAGTCCCTGAATTCACTTCTCTCCAGGAACCAGGGCAGAAGCCCTCAGTATTTCAATGTCACCACCCCAACGCATTTACCTAAGTGCAAGTAAGGGATGGAGGAGGGCGATATTCCTGCAGACGAGAGTACAAATTTTAGCTCAAGAGAGATATTTTTGACTGGCTTCAATGTTTCTGCTGTCCCCACATTACCCCCACTCTCTGTCCCTCCTTCCTGATCTGATACCTGACAAAACCTCTGGTTTTCACCCCTCATACAGGAGCTCTCCCCAGATCAGAGGATCTCAACATTGAGATAATAGGAGCACTGGACATTTTTGTTGCTTGCCTTTGCCCTCACCCCACAGCAGAGAATCATGTCTCTCTCTCTCCCTACTGCTTCCTTGTACTCTAGGACTTGTCTTGATCCTCTAGCACTGTCTTTACTGCTTGCAGCTGTAGACCACCTCTTCCTGCATGCACTGTTGGCACTCAACATAGCAACACCACTGCACCTGGCAGTGGCAAGAGAAGGTAACCAGCCGGCTCTGGGTGTTATAGCCTCGTCCACAGCACATGCTGTCACAGTTGCCTTCCCGAGAGCAGGTCCTCCCAGCAGTTCCCAGGGAATATTTGCTGGGACGACAGAAACTGGGAGAGTCTTCCACATACACCAGGTCAGTAGAGCGGGGTGAAGCAGGGTGCTTGGGGGAATGGCTTTGTCTCTGTGGGCCAGCCAGCTCTGAGTGTCCCACAGCATCATTGGTGGTGCTGAAGACCTTGACGGCATCATCGTAGCGCAGCTTCAGCAGTCGTCCAATCTCATGGAAAGGAGAAAGCTGCTTCCAGCACGTCCGGACAGCACATGAGCCGGAGACACCATGGCACTTGCATGTGGTTTTGAGACCATTTTTCACAGCCTGATGAGGAAAAGAAGTGGTAGTCATTATCTGCCAGGCCATAAGCCTAGTTCTGGGTGGAGGCAACACCTCAGATTGCAGACAGCCTGGAAGTACTTTAGTTTTAATGGTATTATTCCTTTTTATGGAGGAAACTCTAAAAACCAAAACAAAACAGAGGAATGGCTAGAGATTTGACTGGTGAGCCAGACAGTAGAAAGCCTGAATGAAGACAAGTGGCTGAATACTGAATAAATTCTTACAAAGCCTACTTGAAATAGCAGGAGTAGTCAAACATAAATCTGAGTATCTCCAGCATGGTGGATTCCCTTTGGTATATTCAAATGAAGACAGTGCTCTAATTGAACAAGTAATTGGACTCAGTAAATGGAAAACAATGGTAAGTCAGTAGCCTGTAACATACAAGCCAAAATGCTTGATCTAATGGTCTCCCTGACCCAAACTTGTAACATGACTAGTTCCATAGCAAATCACCAGCAGACTCATAATTGATCTCAAGAGTGTCAACCCTTAATCTAATTCACATGTCCCACCAGCTCTGAAGCTCTAGCTGTTCTCAAAACACCCGTGGCCATGGCATAACCTGTGAGTAATTCAGCCATTGAGTTTTACAGCTGTTACCACGCTGCCTATTGCTGTCACTCAGCCCCTGATATCACTAGAGGATACAGGATGCTACTCTGCCACTCAACATGCAACTCCTCACACCAGAGTTGAGGAGACTTTCCAGGGAGCTCTCAGTACCATAAGGTCCATGACACACAGGTAAACAGATCTGGTTTGTGAATAGGGGCAGTGAATACCCCTCTCACAAACAGCCTTGGCTGAGGATGGGTTAGAAGACTTGCACTAAGTCCTAAATTCATTCTAGGCCTTCTAGTGCAGCTCCTCACCTTGATGCCAACATTGGTGTTGTGGATGTCCACCTTGGCCCGCAGGTCTTTGCCAATCCTCTTCTGACCCAAGAATTTTTTCAGGAACTTGGTGCTATATTTGAGGTTGTCTCCACAAACACCCCATTGCCAGGCCTTGCGGTTCTCCAGGTCTGGGGAGTCATCGCAGGTGCAGCGTTCCATACGCCCAGCACTACACGCTCTGGCCAAGGAGTGGGTGAGAGCTGCAGAGGACACTGCATAGAGGAAGGCAGTTTCCTTAAAACCTGCACAAGAGAAGGATTAGGAGAGGGTAGGAGCAGGAAAGGCAAAATAAGCTGTTCATCCACCTCACTGGGTCTCTTGACTATCCGTGAACTAAAACCAAGCACAATGCTTAGAAATACAAAGAGACAAAATTCTTCCATTACCTGCACACTATTCCTAGCAGAGGAACTCAATATCGTGTTTGAAGTAACTGGTGTAGTAACACCCCAGTCTCACCTGGTGACTGTGACTGATTCAATATGGAGACAGGACATCACTCATGAATCAAGGGATGGGTGGCAACAGCCAAACAGTCCTGGGAAAATATTCAACTGCAAAAAGCGACAGTCATGAAACTCCATTTGTCCTCATCTTCACCACAGAGTTGATAGGTGAGAATAGAGACTGTCATTGAAGTCACATCGTGGCTTAAAATCAGCAAAGATTTAGTAGAGACTGAAAAAATATTTTTTAAATCTGACCTGTTATTTAAAAAAATGTTTTTAACTGGGACTGTGTTGGCACAGTAGTAATATTTCACATGGAAAGATCACATGTAGTTTGACTGGGAAAGGTTCCATGTTGAAGGACATCTTGGGCAAGGACAACTCTCCCACACATGAGTGGGTTTTCTGACTTCCCTGTAAATTATCTACTCCCAGTGACTGTGGTGATGCTTTCTGAAGGTATTCTCCTTCCTAAACCAGGCTTCCCAGCTTGACTATGTTTGCCCTGAGGTACACAACCGTGACACACCATGACATTTTAATTAGGAAAGGAAGTACAGTGCCTGAATAGAAATTCAGTCTGAAGACATGAGATCAGATAGAAATGGGTATGTTGATACGAGCTCCACAGAAGTTCCAGAAAACCCTGGTTGACACAAACTTGACCTAAACCCCAAAACATGTTGTTTTGATTACTTACCTCCTCTCCTATTTAATCCAGGGGAAAATCTTAGTATTTCCTTCAGAGTTCATTTACAGAAAACAAAACTATTAATGCAAAATTGCTTAAAAAGTCCACAATTTAGGAAATAGTGCAAGGAAGAGAAAGACAGGTGACTGATTAATAGCTCAGAGTGCAAGAATGGATAAGACTGGCCAAAATAGAAAAGTTATGGTTTATGAAAAATAGACCACTTGCATGGAAGAAAACACACTGAAGCAAACAAATATTCCATATTGGAAAGTTCCAAATTTCCTTCTACATCAGAGGGAAACAAATCTGTTTCCCCCAAAAATGGAGGAGAGGGAGAGAACAACAGAGACCTGTCTAGTCTTGCAGTTAGCCCTGCTTTGAGCAGAGGTTGGAAAGCACCTCTAAATTCATCCAGTCCAACCTCAAATCTTTCCATCATTCTGTTCCCTCAAAGAATTCCCATCCAGCTGTAATAATAGATCAGACCACTGACTGCTGAGATCCGAGTGAGGTCACCATAAATCTGACCAGATAACAGGACAAAGAGTTCTTCTGATAGCTATCAGTAAGAAGCATGAAAAATCGACTAATCATGACCATAATGGAAAGGCTGTGTTAGCAACTTCAATACAAATTTCATAGGAGCTCTTTGGAATTCCAGAATTTTAGATGAAAGATCTAGCAACAGTATGGGCATGGATGAGAGAGTCAAGAAAATGTGGAGATGGTCAATGAGATCAATCAACAGACTGTTTCCTACCTCATCGTTTTAGTTGCTATATCACTGGGACAAGTAACTTGCAACTAAGCGCTCTGGTTGATGATGCTCTATAAAATCTCTCAAGGGACTAGAAGAATAATGAAAAAATGTCACCAAATCCATCAAATGTTTTGGAAAAGCTGGTATGGGACACAGTCAATACAGATTATGGACAGCAACATGATGCTCACACATTTTCAAACAGTGGCTAACCCAAAAGAAGGAGCTAAGAGAGGGTAAGATACATTTGAGATCCTAGATGTGAAAAATAATTCCAGAAGCTGATCTCCAAATGTTTATCAGATTCCCAATATCCTATCTGAGATACTGATACCAGAAAAGAGGAGAGCATTTTAGAAACACTTTCCCATACCATATAAAGCTAGTAGTACCAGTCAGCTCCACACACCCTGCTAAATCTGACTTTGTGGAATACCACACTGCTCCTTCTATTTCTGACCAGTGATGGTTTGGTTTCTTCTGTGGCACTCCACGTAAGTGCTGGCCAGATTTCAACCCACTTGAAATCAGAGACCATTGCTTGTGGTCAGGCCACTGCAGACAGCAGTCACTGAAGATAACGAGAGTACTTTCAAATCAACTCCTTCTTCTCCCCGCCTCCCACCTCCTTTTATGGCAAAGGTTCAATGTCACCAGACTGCCAAATGCTTGTCTGAAAAGTCTAAGATGATTCCTTCTACTTTGTCATAAGGGATTGATCACCATTTAATTGTTTAATTCACAAATCACATGGGTAAAGGAAAAACTGAATGGTCCTTCAGCCCTTGTGGAATAACAATGAGTAACAAAGCAGCTATTGAAGCTGGAATTTCAGTAGGACATAGCACAAATGAGCAGCAATCAGCTCCAACGAGCATGATTTGAGAAGATCTAAATAGAGGTTTCTCCATGTGTCCTGGGTATCTATCCTTCCACTACGTCAGTGGAGCTCTTGTCACCACAGCCAGTGGAGCCTGGAGCCAATGCCGAGGCTGTCAGGATCTGTTTTAGGGATGAGTCACTCTCCTGACCCCATTGACTGTGTTGCTAGTGACTAAATGAAATCTTAAACACTCGGTGCAAGGGGGAACATCTAAATGCAGATGTCTTTGCTGGGCAGTTCGGTTGCAAACAACCAGCACAGAGTTGAATTTCAAGATGTTGAAGTAAGCCAGTTCCCTCTTGTAGGACCTTGCACACGTCCAGGTCTTCCCCTGAGCTCTCTGGAATTATTTCTTAGCTCAGCAGCCTATAAATACAGAACGATGTTTGCTGCAATGGCAAGACACTGTTCTGTGGTGTGGTGTGCTCTAGACCACAAGGAAAACTATAATAGGAGGAGTTTAGCCATGTGGTGATTCTGCCAAAGGAAAGATGCTCAAGGTCAAAGATTTTTCAATGCTACAGTAAAGATATTTTGAGCATTTCAGAGCAAGTGGAAGAGATCTTTATCTGGGAAAAACAAAACAAAACAAACAAAAAAACACAAACAAACAAAAAAGCCCAACCAACCAAACAAACAAAAAAGAGCAGACCAGAAAGGTATAGAATGGTAGAAAGATTTAGGATGGAAGGACTTCTCAAGGTCTTTAGTACAACCTCCTGCTCAAAGCAGGGCTAACTCCAATGCCAGATGAAGTTGCTCCGGGCTTTGCCCAACTGAGTTCTCAAAATCTCCAGTGATGGAAATTCTACATCTCTGAGCCACCGCTCCTGTGCTTGTAGCATTCCTAGATTCCTCATGACATCAATGAAACCAGTGCTTGAAGGTCAAAGAATGTAACCAACATGAAACAAAGAAATGGATTAATGGATGGAAGGATTGTAGCGTGCTTGTTTCTCGAGAAGGATTTTTCTGAGTGGCTGTATCTGCGCTGTCTTTGCTAAAAGTATTTATTTTCCCCAAATCACCATGTTGTTTGAGATGAAATACTGCTTACCTGACCTTCAGCAGCAGTTGACTGCCTTTATGGCACACCTTGGAAACCAAAAGATCATCATTGCTTTACAAACGTCTTATAAAGACACCAGCAGCCACCGGGGAACAAGATGGCTTGAAATGTCTCTCCAGAATCATTTCAAATCTAACTATTTCCATGGATTTTTAAAGAAGTGGGGAAGGAATGCAGAAGGATTTTGCATGGATCAGTGCAGAGTAATAACTGTCGTAAGTGACTGCAATAGTCTTGGAAGGATTGTAGGTTATGCAAAAGGAGTTTCCCAGTTGTACCCAAAGGAGTGCCAGTGTAAAACAACAAAAGGTGCTGATTGTGAAAATAAATCTGGCATTTCAAAATCCAGAAAGCCCTTGGCATTTTTTGTTTTATTTACTAAAAGTATGTAAATAGAGGAAAAAAGATGGTGGTGTTTCTAGAAGCAGGAAAAGCATCTGTGATCCAAATCAGTCACAGCAGCTTTTTAATTTGTCACTGCAAATTAAGTGTGGCTTTTCACCTATTACAAAAATGAACCCCCTTAATGGGACATGATCTCTTTTCCCTTCTTTCACTCATAAGACCATTACAGACTGTTAAAAAAGTGTGGTTTTCTTTACAGTTTCTCTAGGAACATGGCGATATCAAATGATTTAATAATTTCTAAAACTCTTCATCACTACTTGGGTGAAATGAGCATAGTCCATTGTCTGACCAACAATTTCCAAGGCAGCAACAGAACAGCAGTACGAATATGTGAGAAACAGATCAAAAGTGGCAGCTGAAAGTGTTTGTGTTCTTTGTGAAAGAAACGAACCTATTTGCAAGTTAAAGGAAAATGAGAACTAATAATTGCTTCCAGCCAACTGTCCTCTCTTATAGGAGATGTATATAGCATACTTTTCTGTATTAAATCATCATTTGATCCTTAAGATTGTGTAATAAAAGTTTTCAAACACTTATCCTCATCTGCCAAAACAGGTTTTAAATTACAGGTGATATTTTATTTTGTCAGTCAGGAGTCCATGGAAATGTTGAGGCATGCCACCACGAGATAATTAGATGTTTTCCAGCTATTTGAAGATGAGGATTATTCAATTGTCATTTTCAAGTTCTTTGAGGTTGATGAAGGTACAGATGTCAGAAAGTCACTCAAAATGATCATGAACATCTTCTTCCACAGTGTGCTAAAAAATTCACAATAGAGCCTTGCAATGAAGTAGATCTGATCTTGTATGTGCTGGTTTATTAAAACATTAACTTAATATTTACTTTAATAAAATTTGATGATCTTAAATGGAAATGTTAAAAAGGTTCAATTCCAATGCTAATTGAAATTAACAATTTGATTTCATCAAAGTTAATATTGGCTTATTCAAGCCTCTTTTTTTAAAACATTAAGTTACTAAACATTATCAAAGGACTGAAACTTAGTAATACTGAAGACTGAAACTTAGTAAATGCTACTAAACGTTATCAAAGGGCTGAAACTCAGTAACAGATGGTCAGGCATTGTTTGGACCAAGACAGGTTTAGCAAAGTATATATGCATGCTCTGGGAACTTTTATTAAAAAATAGTTTCAGGGTCTGTCTTCATTCTATTTTTCTCAAGTTCTTATAATTTGAAGGATTTATAATGCTCCTTCCTACCTCAAATACAGAACTCACAGGACATTTTCTTCCTCTAAAGCATTTTGTGAAACAGAAGCCAATGGCTCTTCTGTGCTCTCTGCAGAAACTCCAAATATATGTGAAAGAGTCTCAGGAGATATTTGTCAACATGCACTGAAATGCCCTAATGCTAATAAATAGCTTTTTCAAACAGTAAATTAGGATTAAATTCTGTATCAGAGAACAGCAGAGATTTACATATGAAAATATCCAAAGAGCTAAAAAGTGTTTTCTTAAAATGTCCCTTGACGTAAAGCACTAACCCTTATTTTTCACAATATCATCCCTGATTGCCAGCCAAGGAAGATGGTCGGTCTAGGCAACTCTGGTCTCAGACAAAAATCCACAAGCCAAGGGTGTAAACTTCCTTCTACTTTCCAATCCGTGACAAACCGCACAGGAAAGATGAGGATAAGGCATATTTTGTGGCAAAAGGGCCCAAATTGCACAGCTCCCATTCCTAGGCAAAACAGATGATCTCTGCATTCCCTGGTTACTGTCCCACTTCGCTTAATTTGAGATGCATATTCTAGGGGCTGGAGCACCAAGTGAGATTTTATACTGCAAACAAAAGACTACCTTGTACCTCGCTTCAGCAGGCTGGTCCGTCCCTCCAGGCTGCAGTTCCAGCGCTCGCTGCGAAACTGGTACTGGCACTCCATGATCCCAAGCCGGATGGCATCCCGCAAGGTCTCTGCCAAGCCAGGCTCCCTCCGGCACAGCCTCTTCTGCTTGCGGGACAGCTTCAGCAAGTCACACTGTTTCACGTGGACCTTCCCCTGGGCAGAGTTTGTGGAGGGTCCCAGGGATGGGAAGTGGGTCAGAGCTTCTTTCCCCGTCAGGCTGAAAGGAAACAGAAAAAGCAGTGAGTTATGGAAGACGGCAGTCATGGAAGAGAAAAGGTGATCGGAGGGGAGGATATTCAGAAAGCTGCTGGTCAGGGTACTTTACCAGCTCAGAAGGTTAATCAAAACAGATTGATTAGATCTAGTATCCCATTTCCACCACACACCAAGGCCAAGTAGCAGACTAACACTGTGCGGAGAAAGAAGAAACATGTGTGCTGCCGCCAGCAACCTCGGGTGGGAAGTTCTCCTGACTCCATGAAGAGGACAAGTTTACACCCCTGCAGTTTTGTTTCCTTCACAGTATATTCACTGTCACGTACAGAGATTTGTGCTACTCTGGTACTGCAGGTCACTGTATGTCACAGCTCTGTGCTAACTCATAAAGCATTAATCACATCCTTGAGGGTTTTGTGTGCACTGGTACCATGCCACTAGACCTGGCTAGGAAAGACCAATAGGGAGACATTATCAATGACTGCCTTTCTAGAGCAAGCACGACTTTTACCAGAAGACATTTTCTTGCTGAAAAAATAAATGAAAGGTCAACTAAAAATGTATTGCAAATGCAAAAGCAATGCACTTATGTGTGTTTATATGTAATTCAGCTGAAAAATGTCACAAATTTTTGAGACAAATGGTTTCACTTTTCATGGCAAGACAGTACTTTTCTCACAAAATTAATCTCCCTTAGTATCTTTAAGGTGCTTGAAAACACAGAGGAATTATTTTACTTTGATGCAAGATTTGAGGGCTACAAAGAAACTGGGAACAGTCATGCATTTGCACAACACTGATCAGGAGTGCCTCTCCTGATTACCAAACAGGTAACAATCACAGAGTGCCTCAACCCCCCCACGCCGAAAAAATACCAAAACCAGACAGGTAAATGGAAATGTCCTAGAACCTTTACTTTGGGACACATCTCAGCCCCAACATTAACATTTGCAGACTACACCTCCCCTCCCTCAAACCCCATTGTTTTCTTTGCAAGTCCACAGGTAGTTCAACATGGACAAACAGATGAGCCAGCTGGTTCTTGTTCCTCTCCCCCAGTAAGGCAAACTGGGTTATGCTGCTCCACGAAGTGAGTGTGGGAGTCAGACAAGCAAAGCTGGCTAGGGAGGGATGCAATCAGGAGCAATCTCTGAAGTATGTCTGCAAAGACTATCTGGCTGCTGGCACCCCCACCAGCAGTGCAGCGACTATCATCTTCCCTGCATAATTCAGTGCTTGAGCAAACCAAATCAGATGGAGATGGACATTAGTTAGTAAGTTGGTACAATGCCAAACAAGCAATTCCCCACAGCAGGGTAGGAAGTGGGATTCTTCACTTCTGCACCATTATCAGGTTCCTTGTAAAAGCGTGGCTCTTTCACAGCTAAGTTACCTGACCAGGTCTGCCTGGTCATGTTTCCAGGTGTATGTTTTGGCACAGCAAATGCCAGTCTGTGCTAGCAGAGAAAGGAGAGGAAAGTCTGTGCCAGTGAACGTGACGAGTGTCCATGTTGTCTACCACACTCCAGTTCACAAATAAAGAATTTTAACCGATGGACATGACCAAAATGAAAACTTACCTGGTTCCACAAAAGACAGACGTTTCTAACACTCAACTGTTCAAGTAAGACCATGCTCTTATCAGGGATGTAAGCTTCTTTATGAAGGATGCAAGTCAAGCACTGCAGTGATTTTAGTCCTCCGCATACTTTATAGACATCTATTTCTGAGCTAGATATCTAGATCTCTCTGTAGTCAATCCAGTCTATCCAGGCATGGGAGTTATAGCACAATTCAGCTGACCTAACCCCACAGCATTTCGGCTTTCATTCTCACAGTAGCCTACAACCTCCAGATGCACTCATACATACGTAATTAGGAACAAGTGCAGTTAACTAACACATGGAAATCATCCATAGACCTGCAAACTAACCAAGAACCAAGGAATCATTTGAATCAAACAGCAAATATTAGACTTTAGAAACTGAATGGGTGGGAAGAATCTCTTAATCCCATTGTCACTGCTGAACTGGGGGACAGAAACACAAGATGTTCCAGTGAGAGCCAAGAAATAAACAGGCAATACTGGAAACAGATAAGGGGGGCCAGGTTCAGCCCAAGAAACTGGAATTAACACAGCTTGATGAGCTTCAGAGAGCAATTCAGACTGCACAGTTCAAAGCCCTGTCTCACACCAAACACTGCACAGAGAGGGCAGCAACACCTGGTGCACAAGGGGACATGGCAGTCCTGAGCTGGAGGATCTGTGGTGAGGGACACAAGATTGACCCAAGTGAGTGAGACCAAAACATGATGAGCAAGCTTAACCGCTTTGCCTGACATACTGTCGTGCTTCAAACCGGTATACATGTTCATTGGAGTTATATTTCCCTGGGTGCGTAAGCATATGCTCTGCACAAGCTCTGAAGATCAAGAAGATCAAAATATACCAACTCCAGCATGGGCAGGGAGAGGCTGAGATGTCAACTAAAGTCTGACTTCTTAGGGACTTTCAAACTGTACCTAACTCACTGGAACAATGCTGGGCTCAGGAAGAGGTGTTGCTATTACATCATTTGGGGGAACAGCACCTCTCACCCAGAAAGTCAGAGACCTGGACTTCGCTTGGTAGTGTGGTTCCAGCGCTCACATC
Organism: Haliaeetus albicilla; assembly: GCF_947461875.1. Classification (NCBI taxonomy): domain Eukaryota; kingdom Metazoa; phylum Chordata; class Aves; order Accipitriformes; family Accipitridae; genus Haliaeetus; species Haliaeetus albicilla. The sequence goes on along the minus strand of NC_091489.1, from coordinate 6,420,091 downwards.
CCAGGAAAGTGCACTTGTCAACAAGTTAAATGTGAGATGTGGTTATTCTCCATTTGCCATGCAGTATCTATGCTCCCATGCAGCAAAGTTTCTGAAGTTCACAGCACAGAGAGAAGAAATAAGAAAAAGGGAACTGACACTGGAAAGAAGAGTTTAAGAGCCTCATATAACAACACTGAAATTGCTTACTGCTTGAAAGCCACATATGCAATTTTACTAAACTCCTGTATACCAAGCTACTGATTGTCCACATACCAACAGAACTACCACCCATGCCAAGCATTCTAACTCCCAAAAATCCCTTCTCAGAACAAAAGAACTCCCCTCCTGCCAGTCTCCATCCTCATTTTAGTGTCCTCCATCCCAGCTAAACCAGCATTCATCCCTTGTCAGATATTTTTGAGACAGCAATAGTAGCTTCACTGACTCTTTAGACTAGTCATCTCCTTCCTATGAAAGTTGTGATCAACTCTCAGTCCTTCCTTTTCACAGGGGCTTCAGAAGCAGCAGGAGCTCTAGTGTAGAGGCTTGGTGGGTCCATTTCCAAAGGATTCCAATAGTACAACCTCAACTGGGAATACAAGAGAGAATTGGAATGATAACTGCTCGCTTTTTGTTCTTGTCATTATACGTGCTCATCGCAAGGGGCTAGGATATTGGCTTAAAATCCATGAATCCCTTCTCATGGGGAGAAGATAGAGTAGACAGTGCTTTAGTCTAGTGGTAAACAGCTAAGCAAGACCCAAAGAATGAAAGCTAAATTCAGAAATTCAGACCTTAAGCAGACAAAATTTAACTAAGGGCTATTGAGCTCCCCCAAGTTTGTCAGGGCCTTTGATCCATTTCCTCATGTAGCAACTGGAAAGGCTGTGTGCTCTTCTGTAGCTCACTGGATGTCAAAGTATTCACATCAGAGTGCTGACTCAGGAAGGAAAACGTGGTGCAAAAGGTACGGCTTAAAACTGCATGAGGGTAAAAGCGAGAAAAGGTGGCAAATGGATGTTCAACATTTAGAAGAGGTGTGATGGTCTACACAGCACAGGGAAGAACTGTACCAGGCAAGTTATTAGAAACTCTAAGAACAGAGTAGCGTTAGTGGGCAAAGGTTAATACAGAACAGTGGAGAAGAGTCAACACAGCTTCTGTAGAAAGAAGTCATGCCTCATAAACCTACTTTGAAGGAGTCATTGAACAGAAAGCCTAAGGATAAGCCAGATGCTACAGTCTACTTGGACTTGTAAAGTTGACAGATTTCCAAAATAGCTTGTGTATGAAGACAAATAGATAGACTGAATAACTTCTACAATTTCCACTAGGAGAAAAGGGAATACTGGGAGAACACAGAGTTGTAAAATCATGAGTGACCTGCAAGTGAGTAAAGAAAGATTATTCCTACCTCTAATATACAAGGACCAGGGGAATTATATTAACTTATTAATCGATAGACTAAAAATAAATGAAATGGGGTACAGGGGCTGTAGTTAAACTTGCAGCCCTTCTTAATGCAGGACACTAGGGATGCTAAAGTATACATGCATTCATACAAAAACATGGAAGAAAAATTTATAAGGGTCCATTAAACACAAAGATACTTTGACACAGGAAATTCTTGAGGTGCAGACTATCAGAAGCTGGATAGTATTTTGAGAAAACATCACTATCTGCTATCCTATTCCTTTTTATGCTTCTGCCTTCGTGTTTATTATTACCCAGTGTTGAAACCAGTTTGTGAAGCTACATGAACCTTTGGTCTGACCCAGGACAGCTGTTCCTACCATCCTGGACAGGGATTATCTCAAGGATGTCCTACGACCCACCAGTGGCCAGTGAGATTTGGGAAAAGGTGGTATTGCCATTCTCCAGACCCTGAAGGATGTTGGATGTTAATATTTGTGGAAAACTCAAATAGGATAATGACAGGCAACATAAAAACAACCTTTGAAGAATTTTATTCCATATTCAGAGCCATCTCAATAGTGCACAGCAAATACAGCCTGGGACCACACACAGAGCAAAGATACCAAGTCTAATTCGTCTTTTACACTATGCAAAGCAAAAGCTTCATGGGAAAAACACTTTCTAAAATTGGATCCAGCAATACTTTACATTCTGACAGAGGTAATACAGCATCCTACACAAACAGCTGGTTGCACAGGCAAACTTACTTAACACTTTTTTTTTTATTTTATTTGTGAATTTCTAAAGTTGCAACGCACAAAGTAACTTGGTTTTCCTCTAGAAATGGAGCACAGAAATAACCAGATGGAAATAATGCAATAAGGAGTACACAAAATAAGCAGTAAATTGGTTAATCTAAGACATGTGACTAAAGCTACCTGGAATATACCTTTATGAGAAAGTCTCCCTCGTGCAAACTGTCACACTCATTACCTAAGACATGTGAATGTCAGCATGAAAAAATTATACTGCTGTGTGGAGGCTCCTACAGAGATTGGGATTCATTGCATAAGATCTGTGCACAGACACAACTCTCAAAACTAGTGTCTCACGTAACTTCCAGTTTAGGTAAGTAGGCAGAGAAATTAAAGGAGTTGCCCAAGGTCATGCAGTTGACCGGTGGCACAGCTAGGAGCGGAAGCCACTCTCAGAGTCATAACAGACACAGCTGAGATTACCCATATGAGTAGAGGCTTGCAGGCTCTGACTAAAACTGTGTTTTATTAGGGTAAAACTAACATAGGATCAGATCAAGATCACAGTATGAGAACATTCTTACAAGATTAAATATAAAATATGCAGATATTTGCAGTTAGGCAAACTGCACGTTGGTTTTAGATGATTTAGGGTTTATTATCTACAGATCATATGGCAAAAAAAGTAAACTCTTTGAATTAATGCACACCTGCTAGCAATCTGAAAGAACAATAAGGATCTCAAACTTTTATTTCTCTCTACTTTTCTGTCTAAGCACTTTGCTAAATTCATCTATTTCCTTTAATCTCCTTCCAGCCACATTCCAGCTGCTTAAGAGACTTTTAATGAGTGCCTGTTCCTGTGCAATGCCCAATGTCCTCTGGATCTGAAAGGTCTTAAAAACCCCTAAAAATATGCCTTTTCTACCTCTCCCAAGTAAGAAGAAAAATCAAAGGGAGCCACAACAGTACTCTATATCTGATTTCACGGGCCTTTCATGTTCCACAGAAATATCTACACCCCACAGATAGCTGCAACAAGCATTCAGGAAAGGCTAAGAGAATATGGGACAATGACAGATCAAATCAAGGCCACTACAGTGCACAACAGGTCCACAGCTCTCCTCTCTCCCTGGCAGCTCAGTGGAATAGAGTTTTAATCCTTTCAGAAGCAATACTATTTAATCCTCAATATTTGTCCCTGGACAAATGGATGTCCAGCAGCAGTGTTGTACTGTCTTGACTAAATGGGATGGTCTCCCATGGTCTGTACCACCCGCTGTCTACAGAGAAGCTGGCAGAAATCCCCAAAGCAGCATCTCGGGATAAACTATTGATCTCAAAGGTTTTTCACTTTTCTCCATCAGAGTTGTCATTTCAGACCCTCTGGCAGGTGTCTTTATGTCTGCTATCCTCCAGGTTTTCTGTCTAGCTTTCTGCTCTTCACAAAGAAAAAGAGCTTGAATTAAAAACTCAGGTGAGGTTTACATGAGGTTTATGAGTTGGAATCCTTTGAAACGGGCTTTTCTGCTTGCTGCAAACCCTTTTTGGGAACAGCAGCAGGTGATGTGCCCAGATACAGACTTGGTTTTTAAAAAGAATTCTCCTGAAACTGCACAGAGAACAGCATATGAAATTCTTATTTGGGATGAGAGGTATGTGTAACCTGGTGTGAGGATTTAGCTGGGAACTGTTGCAGTTAGTGCCTGCGCACCAGTTGACTTGGGTTGCTCTAACTGCACTGGGTTCTTCATCCTTATCTGCTCTGGGCTCTCATGCTCTGGACATACTTGGTTTAAATCCTTCTACCTCTCAGCTCAGTCACATGAAATATCTCCACGTAGCTCTTGATTTCAGGGGCAGTGCACTCCCTGCTGCTGCCCATCCAACCCAGGCCAGCAGTCCAGTCAATCATTACACGGGAGATCAGATTTTCAGTCTAACTCTGGACTGGCCACATTCCCTGGTGCGTTCCCTACATGAAACACTCAACACCCAGTGGGATGATTTTTTTAGAAAATATGATACCCTGAGATGGTGAGAAAAGAGAATCTGGGAACTGAAGATAAGCAAAAAGCATCCGTGAAAAGCCCTTACCTATTCAATGCATCTGTAGTCCCACATCATCTCTGCTGTGGCAATCGCTACAGACTCCATCTACAGACTCCATCTTTTCAAGTCTCAGCTGAAAGTTGCCTTCTCTCTTCATTTCTGCTCTCTTTCTGCTAATATACTCTTTTTAAATATCCCAGTGTTCTGTGTGACTGTCAGTGCAAAAAAAAGATGCTGTAACAAACCCTTCTGATATACTGTACTTAGAGGAACCATTATGCAGCCTGTAAGTAATATGAGCATTTAATTTATCAGCTCAACAGGAAGAGAAACATCTTCAGAAATCTTTCCAGCAGCACTCAGAACTGGACAGCAGAGTCCCTATTTGTAGTAGCTGTGGTCCACCAGATTTATCAGGGAAATGCTGCAGTAACAAACAGTTACCAAAGAAAACATAGGAATGTAGGTAACTGGGCTAGCTGGACAAAAACTAAAGCTTACTCAACATCTCTAGAAAGATACAGGGCAGGTGAAGACAGCATTTTTGAAGGTACTCATATTTACATTAAGATGTCATTCAACATATTATGCTATTTTCAAAACTATGCAAGCCCAAGCTTCAACAGACCTGCAAGTCACATGTTGTTTTTACTCTCTAAGGGCCCCAAAAAAATTCTTCCATCATAAAATGAGCAACAGTTGTGCCACTAACTTTGATGGGAGCAGAATTAGCAGTAAATACAGGGGACACAGGTAGGCTGAATTAAGAGGAGCTGTGAATCAAGACAGCACATCATGTGAAATTCCAGGAATCCTGGCGCCTCTGTACCTACCACAGGTATTTCAGGACAAGTTATAAAGAAACACTCTAGCAGACCTGGCTGCCCACAGAGCGCAGGCCAAACTGGCCCACGAATGAGACATGTTGCAGCCTGCTCCGTGGAGGTCTCCCCAGGAGAAGACTTTAAGCAAGTTTGTTGCTTCTGCCTACCCAACAACATCCTACCTGAGGTGGGTCTTTTCTGAATTCTGCCCTGACCTAATTCTAGGAAGAGACTCTTAGGCTCTGTGAGGAGCTCTTTGCCCCCCAGCACATCCTAAACTACTTTTCACTTTGTGAAACATAGCCCCTAAGAAGGCAACAGGAGGCTGAGAGCTTTTAGTGAGGTCTAGAGAGACTCCCACCACCCAAGGAGTTGTACCTGCTGAAAGAAAAAGCATGGCTAAGACAAGGAGGGAATACCTTACAGGAGGCTGCACATGGGGGAGGATTGAAGCAAAGGTGGAAACAAAACAAGCACGAAGGACATTAAGAGGTGTACACTGTATACAGGCGAGACGGCCGCTCCTGGATTCCTGCATCTAATGAGCCAGGCAAGCCCAACATAACCTGAACAGCTAGATGACATTTCAGGCAGAGCTTACCTTCTTGGCCTTTCTTAAAGTAGACTTTAATTCACACCACTGTGGACCCAGCACTGGCAGTTCAAGGTCTGTTCAAGCATAGCCAGTGCACTGACACTAGATAGCCAAACAACACCAGATACTGGGAATGTGGTCTTCTGAGATCTGCCCACAGTTGCCACTATTTCTCCATTGTAAGGCTGTGTTTTCTCTGGCAAGACTTCATTCTGTATATTTATAGGTGATCTTCATCTTTACCGGGCCCTTGGACCATTTTTGCTGGACCACCTTGTACCCTTTTTGCCTTACCTTTGTCCTGATAGAATGAAACTTGGCATTTTCTTCACCACTGTCAACCAGCAAAACTTCACCTTTGTCAAATCCACTGCACACAACAGAAAGGGCTCAGGTCCTCTCTGCAGATAGCCACCCGAAAACCTCCTTCTCTTTTTATTACATCTTTGCATGTTTTCTCAATTAAATGTTTGGAAAGCAAAGATCTGGCTCATGTGCCTAAGTATCTCCTATTTGGCAAAACAGAGACAGACTGCTGAACCAGGGTCCAAGGTCCCCTCCAATTCAGTAGTAATTTGGATGTGAGATTGCTTTTCTCCCAGACTGAGCCATATCAGGCATTCACATCAGGACTTGAAAATATTCAAGTTCCTCTCTAGTCTATCGACTCCAATTTGTATTTGAAAGCACCCATGTACTGCATTATTAATCACCACCAAACACTCACTGAGTTCTTAGACTTTAGTTTACTTCTTCTACTCCTTCTTGTGATTTTTAAATGAAGAGGTGAGAATATGCAGGACACACCTGTGTCAAACCCCTCAAGGAAAAAGTGAAACTACAGCCTCAGATCCTAAGCTATGCATTGTCAAGAGGCAGCACACCCAGATTTCGTATGCCCAGAAAGCAGCTTATACCAAACAGATCATTGTCACAAAATGAAGAATCATTCAAGTTGCTTTAACAGAGTCCAGCTTGTGCAATAGTCAGTAGCTGCTTTGTGTTATTTATCTGAAAGGGGAGCACAAATACATTCACTTCCCCTGATTATGGTCATGTGCACATACCCCTGTAACTGGAAAGCCAAACACCCACTGCAACCCAACTCCTTTATAAAGCATGGACATACACACGCTATGAATGACCAAGCAAGGTAGAGTCCTCCCCTGTCAGCAGCTGCTTAGATATGAGTTAGGCTAAATGATACAATTAATAAACTTAAAATCCAGCTGTTTTAAGGAAGCTTTGCAGCAGAAATGAAATACCAGTCATTGTCTCAAGTAAGTAGTGCCAAGCCAGCAGACACTTGCAAGCAAATGTAGGAAGAAGTGTCTGGCATGTGATGGGAGGATCAGCAGAGAAATACCAAGACCATCCATGAGTATAAGTCAGCACAGATCTGTCCTGAGTATTACGATCACTCACAGCAGTGTCTGTATTAAGGTTTGTGTCTGTTCTACACTCACTTATATGCACTAACAGCTCTGGTTACTGTAAGAGAGTCTGAAAAACCTGCCTGAGAAGCAGCTTACTCAGAAAACAAAAGAAACCCAAAGTGCTTCTTCACAGAAAATTCTGCATTGACCCAACCTGTTAAAAACCCATCTTTGCCTTTAACCCAAGCAAACTGATATGTGCAGGGAGGACACGCACCCAGGGACAATCGTGCCCAATATCCCAGTACACAATATTGCACCCAGGGACAATTGTGCCCAATATCCTGCACAGTATCCCAGGCTGAAGCATCAGCTCTGTCTCTCTGTGCCCAAGCCCACCTTCTGTCCCTGGGCTGGCTGTAAGCCCCTGCTGCCCGATGGAGCCCTGCAGCACCCAGATGTCACCCACACCTTTCTGCTGAGCCCTGGGTCCCTCTGCCAGCCCCCCTCTCCCACCTTCTTCCCTCCAGAGAAGCAGCCTCAAGAGAGGTATCAAAGCCAGCAACTAACCGGGGCTAATTCACATCCTGAACAGAAACGGAGCATAGTTCAAGGAACAGAAGAAAAGTAGAAGCAAGCCAGTTTTCCTCCCTATCGCACCCAGCTAATAGCATCTTCCACCCCGTTTCTCCGTCCCCCTCCTGCACACGTTGATCTTTCCATCGTCCCCTTCCCCCGGGGCTGCCGGCGAGCACAGCGGGGGGGTCCTGCCGACACCCGGCACCCTCGCCCCTTTTCCCACCCCTCTCCCCCAGCAGGACCCGCCGGCCCGCAGCGCAGCGGGCCGTCCCCGTCGTGCCAGGCCTGCCCGGCGGCTGCGGGCTGCGCCCGGCGCTGCAGGTGCGGGGCCCGGCCGGGATCCTCCCCCCCCCCGGCCCCGCACCGCCCCGGGCTGCGAGGGGCAGCGGGCGGCTGCGCACCGGAGCAGCCCCGCGGAGCCTCCGCGCCTCCTCTCAGCAGAGCGGCAGCGGAGAATCCGCGCTCCCTCCCCGCGGTCCCCCCGCGCTGCCCCGCGGACATTGCGCGCTCCCTCCCCGGGGTCCCCCAGCGCTGCCCCGCGGACATTGCGCGCTCCCTCCCCGGGGTTCCCCAGCGCTGCCCCGCGGACATTGCGCGCTCCCTCCCCGGGGTCCCCCAGCGCTGCCCCGCGGACATTGCGCGCTCCCTCCCCGGGGTCCCCCAGCGCTGCCCCGCGGACATTGCGCGCTCCCTCCCCGGGCTGCCCCGGCGCGGAGGCGGTGCCGGGGCCGAGCCCCACGGGCGGCGCTGACCCGAAGTAGGCGGCGGCGGGCGGCGGCGGCGGCGGCAGGAGGAGGAGGAGGAGGAGGATGCGGCAGAAGGCGGCGGCGGCGGAGCGCATGGTGCCGGGCAGTGCCGCTCCGCAGCTCGCTGAGCGGCCGCCCGGCGCCGCGGCTCTTTAAGCGGGAGGCGGGGCGGCCCCCTCCTCCCGTCCCGTCCCGTCCCGTCCCGTCCCACAGCCGCCGGCGACGCCGTGGCGGCCTGCGCCGGGCACCCCCGGGGCTCCCTGGGGACCCGCTGGCCCCCTCGGGCATGCGGCGCCGGGTCGCATCCCGCCAAGTCCCTCCATCCCCGCGGGGCGGCCCTCGGGGCTCTGCCGGCTCGCAGACCACGGCGGGGCATCGGCAGCCTCCATGCCAGGCTCCGGGATGCTCGACGGTGCCATATAGAATAATAACGGTGGATGCGGCGGGGAGGGGAACATCCCGCTTCCAAGCCTCGCTGCTGCCTTTGGCGGTGCAGCACGGCTGCGGGCAGCTGTTGGTGCAGGGAAGTAGACTGAGGAGTTAAGGAAAAGATGAGGCACCTGCTGTGCCCGGGCACCCGGCGCTCATCCAGCACATTCCTGCTTCTGCTTGGGCTCACTGCCAGTGGCTCTAATGCTTGGGGACATGATAGGTAGATCCCAACGCGTGACCTGGAGCACACTCCCACAGACACGTATAAGGAAACATGCATTGTACAAGCAGACATCTCATAGAAATGTTGGTGGGAAGGACCCTTTGGAGGCCTGTAGACCAAATTTCTGTCCCAAGACAAGTTGCTGTCAAATCTAAATAAGGATGGCTGTGACTTTGTCCAGCCAAGTCCTGCAGACCTTCAAGGATGCAGATCCCCACACGTCTCTGGGCACTTGTCCTATGGATGCACAACCCTCCAGGGGAAGCATTGTTTAACACCCAGCCTGATCCTCCCAAGTGCCATTGCACGAACTTTCATTGAGGAACTCAGCAACAAATTTCCAGAACCCAACAGTGGCCGTTGGGACAAATGTTAAGAAACATTTGTCTGAAAACACTCCCATAAAATCACAGGACTATGGAGACACGTATGTGGTAGGGCTCTAGATAGGCAGATAGACATAAGAAACCAATCTACCCAGGCAATAAATGAGAATGGCGACTTTGCCAAGCTGCTGGTGCATTGCTGCATTTCACACCCTCCTCCATAAGGTTGTATATCTGGGAAGTTTGCTTTGCAAACAGTGTAAATGTGTGTGCAAGGCTGTGAAATGCAGCACTTCCTAGTGACACTTAAAGAACTCCAGCTGAATTTGTAATTGCTCCCATCCCTGCAGCAGTATCCTCAAATGTCTCATGATGGGGAGGGTACTACTGAGACCTGTTCTCTACTACTGAGACCAGTATTGTTCTCTAGTATGTACTTATGCCTTTTTTTTTTTTTTTTTTTCCCCTACATAGGGGCTTCTCATGGCACCTTCCCAGGGCAGAGCATCTTTATAACTGTGCCTCTGCCTGGATGACAGCGATGGGCTGTCCCACCTCCTGCCTGCCTAACCCTGCTGCAAGGACTTGTGATTTTAGGAGAGGGATTAAGGTAAATTGGGACAACATTAACAGTCACAATCTCACACCAGTCCTGCTACAGTAAGAAGAGAAAGCCCTGTTCTCCTCCCATGCTCTGTCTTGAGTTGGGCCATACCCCTTCAACCATGGAGGCACAGGAGGTTGAACCGGATTGTTGTTTAGGAGGGGAAGTAGAGGAAGGTATGTGGCTGCATGTCAGAAAAATATGTGGCTTCATGAAGGGGGTAAGATGGGAGTCTCGGATACCATGAAAAATGGGGTGAAGAAGGGTAACCCAACTGTCCTCACCCCTTACAGATCTCCCCAACATATAGTACTCCTCACTGTCGTAGGACACTACTGACTCCCCATGGCCTTCCCTTTGAACCTGCTCTGCTGCAGCCTCGTATCTTAACCTTGTCGCCCAAATATTCAAGGAGCAGCAAAGTTCCATTTTGCCTACTCTTCTGAGAAGCTTTTCTCCTTTTCTGCTCTTGGCAGGGCTCATTAGGTATGACACAGACACTTGCTGATTTTGTTACCTCTGTTTAGGGGTGTTTGCATAAGAATGTCTTTTGACGCCATTTTTCACCAAATTGTATGATGGGGAGTTTGGGCTTGCTTTTGATAACCCTCTCATTTCTTGACTCATTTCTTGCTACCATGACAGCATTCAGAGGGTACAAGCCTAGGCATCAAGGAAGCATGGATATCAGTATTTGCTGAGAGCATACCAGAGAATGTAATTCTGCATCTGGGAACATTCTTCAGACGCAGTCTTCAGCCACAGTGCCCGGATGTCCCCAGCCAAACACCACCAGACCATGGGAGCAGTTCAGGAAGAAGGCAGCCACCTGCCTCCAAATCTGAGAGTGGAAACACATGGAGAACACCATGCCATGCTCACCAGCGTCACAATCAAGTCTTGATGTCTTTGGTAAAGAAGGCTACAGTGCAGCCTCTGCAGTCCTCCTGCTGGGATTTGCTCTCCAAATTCAAGTGCTCTGGTGCACTAGAGTCCCAAACCCTTGAGTACTAAAGCAGCCAAGGTCCCTTCTTCCAGACTCTTGGAGAAGCTGTGACACCATTAAGCCACGCCGAGGTGCTCAGCACTGCCTGTAGCTCTCACTGTATCAGAGGAGCTCCCTGGATGTTTGTTCCCTGTCCTGCGTCAGAACTGGCTTAGGGAAGTCCACTTTGTGAACCCTAGTGGGCAGACCAGAGTTCATGCAGCACCTCCGCCAGGTGGGTGCCTCAGAGTGGGTAGGAGGGGTGGTGGCGGCTCCTGGACAAAGCTGTGGCAGATGAGGTGCTTCTAGTAGTTCTGGCAGTTCTTGGAAGTCCAACACACGAGGACAGCTTCCCAGGCATGCCATGAAGCCTAGTGGAGGAAGGAAAGAGGCATAGACCCCACAGGACTATGCAACCCCACAGGGACCTGCTGAGGAAGGATGAAAAGGACTGGCCAGGATCCAGGTGATGAAGTGCCAGCAGAAGACTCTTATCTGTTGATGTATGAATCTTTCAATCCTAGACAGAGAATACATAAGGAAAGACCAGCTTACTGAGGGCTGCCAAGGGAGGTAGGCAAGCAGTGGTGGGGAAGAGGACACAAACACCTTTCTTGTGCCTCCTGGAAACTGTCTCTGATGTGAGGAAGGCATCTTCCTATACAGTTTGGAGGCTACAACTAAGTCAGATTTTCACATCTTTGACAGTATCTATTTATATTGGGAAAGTTAGTTGGCAGAAGATATTTGCCTTCTGGCTGGTGTGAAGGAGGGAATTTCAAACGGTATGTAAGGAGGTGGGAACTATAGGGCAGATGGAGGGAGCAGCCACGCTTCATGGTGTTACAGTTGGGGCCAAAAAGTCACAGCTGACTGTGCACATTACGGTCCTACTGAGGTAATGTCCGCAGTGAAGAGCTGTCAGGTGGAAAGGTCGATGTTCTGGGCAAGCTGAGCATGCTCTGATGCCCTGGAGAGGGTCTTTCTTGTAGGCATCCTGTCCTTCTTGGTCCTGTCCCCTTCTGCTAGCAAAGAGAAACCTGAGAGAGGTGGTGGGCTAAGGAAGGACAACCCTAGCTGTGCCTATTGCTT